>NC_041396.2:99515132-99755132 GCF_900747795.2 Erpetoichthys calabaricus | reverse complement strand
TTCATAAAGTCCATCAGGAGTCGCAAATGCTGTTTTCTCACAACTGTCAGCCTCTAGAGGCACCTGCCAATAACCCTTTGTGAGGTCTAGCATGGAGATATAGGTCGCCTGACTCAGTTTTTCCAACAGCTCGTCTACTTGGGGCATTGGGTAAGCATCAAATTTAGAAACCTTATTCAAGCGTCTAAAATCGATACAGAAGCGAACCAAACCATCTTGCTTGGGAACTAACACGACCAGACTACACCAGTCACTTTTACTTTCTCGAATTACACCTAGCTCAAGCATCTTCTTGACTTCTTCACGCACATTATTTCTTCGTGCTTCCGGGATTCGAAACGGCCGCATCTGTACCCGGACACCGGGCTCAGTAGTGATTTTATGTTCTGCTAAATTAGTGACGCCTGGCAAGTCTGAAAAAACATCAGTGTTCTGTTCAATCAAGGTTAATAATTCTGTCTTCTGTGAGTCAGTTAAATCGTTACCAATGACAACATCAGTCTGAGAAACAGCAGCCAAGGAAGTGTAAACCTCTTGTCGGTCGTGCCACTTCTTCAAGAGATTAATGTGTAAAATTTGGAATGGTTTTCGCCGGCCTGGTATTCTAACCTTGTAATTTACCAGTCCCATACGCTCCTCGATAATTGCGGGGCCCTGCCATTTAGCAAGGAATTTGTGCGGGTCAGACGGTACCAGTACCAGAACACGATTGGCGGGTTTGAATTCGCGAAGCTGACTGCGTCTATCGTAAAGACGCTGCTGTGTTTCTTGCTTGCGTTGTTGATGCTCCACAGCAACAGAAGAAAGTCTAGAAATTCTATCTTGTAACGAAACTACCTGCTCTGCAAAACTCTGCCCGAGAGATGTTGTCTCATGTCCTATCCATTCCTCCCGTACAACATCCAGGATGCCTCTTGGGCGCCTGCCAAATAACAACCAACAACCTGCAAATATTATGTAGAAGAGTGAAAATCACTGGAAAAATCATTTAATGAGTCATACAGTAGACTTAGCAATCCACAGTGTAATTATTTGTTATAACCAGGTCAAAAGGGTAAAACAAAACCTAAAGTCAATGTGCAAAGCCACATTCCTAAACTAGATTTCTAGATATTATGAGAATGATATCTTGACAGCCATTTTTAGACATTTTGGGTGAGTTCAAGCCATGTTATTTTAGTTTATCATTTCTGTATTTTTTTCACCTGTCAGTTCCTTTTTATTTTAATTTTATTAAGTGTTGACCCTTTTTATTTTTAGTTTTTATGACTGGTGACTTACCTCATTTAGTTTTTATATTAATCATTTCAGTTTATGTTTTGACTTTGATTAGGTAAGGGCCATTAGATGAACATTAAGAACTGCCTTCTGTATCTCTGAAGCACAGGGATTGTAGAAACATGCAGAAATGTTCACGAAAAAGCAGTGGTATTGTGCCCTTTTTTTGCTCCAGCCATTTGTACTATATATCTAATGAGATCAGCAGATTGGAATAGGATTGGAGTAAGACATAATGCAGTTCCACTTTTCATGACAATTGTTAGTTATAAAAACTACTTCTTGTAGCCTGAGCTTCAACAGCATTTTACCCTGAGCTCACTGGTGCATAATTATTGTTTAGGACTCTACACTTACTTGAAAATGTTGTTTTTATATACAATAAATTTTACATTTAATTGCAATGAAGCACAGTGCAATACAGTGCCACAATCCATGATAAAGTTTTCAGTCAATTGTAATTATCCCAAGAAAATTGAGTGTCATTGTGAAGGGCTGAGCTGGTGCCTCTGCTGCTGTCTTCTTTGTATCAGCGGTGGCACCAGTGTTGCCAGGATAGATTCTGTTGTCACCACCTTGAGCTAAATTAGACAGGTTTGGTTAATGAAAACTTTAGAAATGTTTGAGTATGACTGCTGTTAAAGTAATTAATTTTAATGTCTTTCAAAGATTGCATTTTCCATATTGTTCAAACTAGCCATATTCATATAAAATGATTTCATTAATTTGATCAGAGAAGATTGTATTAAAGACAAAAGAATACAAATGTTTTAGAAGTTAGGTCTGCATTTTTTAACTTCTCATTATGATAATCAAAACCTTCTGGCTGCTCCTCAAAGCATAAGTTTGAAATAATTTCTTTGGATACTGCAAATATCTCAGTCTAATTAATCTATAACTGCTGCTGAATGGTGTTTGATGTTTTGCATACAGCAAATGATCTCCAACTGTGATTCTATGTTGTCTCTTTGAAGATGTCTTTATTTTATTAAAGCATTTTAACTATGTTTGACCAACAATCAGAAACATACACATTTTCTAGTTTTTCATAGTATATATTGAAGGCTAATATAAAAGTGTATTAATCTGGTTTAAGTGATACATTTTAGGGAGTATGAAATTTTCAACACTTATTGTATTGTACACACTTTCATATATATGCACAAATAAAACAGTGCAAAACACTTTTCAATGAATACTATATACTTTTGACAGAAAGAGTTGTGAAAATTCGATATCGAACGTTCACTGCAAACATCCTAAGCATGAACGTAACTAAAAGAAATAAAAATCAAGTGAATGAGTTTTAAGTCATTGCCAGGGAAACATCAAGATGTGATGGCAATAAAGCAGCCTCAGGTGATATCCAAATGATGGTGCTTAAGACATGCGGCCGGAAGCATGATATTAGGCTTATCTGAGAGCTTAGTGTAATATTATTCTTCGATTAAGCCATGGTTATAGATGTCATATCAAAGACCCGATCCCAAGCTCATCTATTATTTCCCATACTTTTACCGAACACTTTAGGTAAACTTGTCCAAGATATCGATTATGTAATGATTTTCATGACCACCTGGAGGTTCAAGAACATTCTGTTTGTCTTATGGCATAATTCAAATGGCTAGTGAACATTATAAAATCTGCCTCACACACCAGTCCCCTAGAAACCGCAGTTGCCAGGCCAAGCTAAAATATGGGTCATAGAACAGGCTATCTGTCAGTAACTAATGCTACTCAAACACAACTTCAAATGAACTAAATGTTAAGCATTCAAACCTTTTTACAGAAATAAATAAATCTTAAAAGACAATTAGCTCATCTTACTAAAATTAGTTTCTGTTGCTGCTAATGGACAATATGTGTGTTTGCTGACATCTGTAACTAAAACTGAAATCAGCTTAATCAAGTGTTACTCCATAGGCTTATTTTCTAAAGGCATTTTCATTTTTAGTCACATAATGTAACCGTTTTACAGAGGAAATTTTGGGAAATGAAAGCAAGGGATCAATTCCCAGAGCACTCAAGGCTACCCATCAACACACCTTCAATGCAGTCTTCATTTTCCTGCATTTGTTTATTTACCTTTATGTATTCCTTACAGAATAAAATGTTTATTCATGAACAGATGTTTGTTATTTAAAACTGTAAAATGTGTTTTTCATGCACAGAAGTCTGTTGTTTAATACTGTGCATTTATTTAATGATTTGTTATTTGGTCACAAGTGTCATTTAAGGAGGCCTGCTTATTACTCAGGTATCTATGAAATATTTTGTAAGAGTTATCCTTATATTGCATTAGCCTTAAAGTACGCTTAAGGACATGTTAACACTTATGCAGTTTCTTGTAGTATTTCTACGGGCATATAATGCAAGTAATTCAGAGCACACCAGGAAATTCAATATTTGTGGCCCCATTTGTATCACCATGGTGTTCATTGTATTTTCAAAAATATGACATGCTACATAATTTACCCTATGAAGATGCACAAAAATGCACCATTCTAGCATTCGGGTATTTTTTGCAAATGAAAGCATTTAATATAGGAAGCCCACTCCTCCATTCCCTAGAAACCATCTTTCCCGTTCCACGCAAATGCTATGGAGGGATGTATGGAATTGGTCTTTGTCATCAACACTCCTTTTGGATTGCAGTCTACATGATTGATATTAAAATTGGCCAACACCAATACACATCACACAGCTCAAGTGTACACATAATGATTTTTAGAGACCTTTATTTAAATGCAGATACATGCGGAATTAGTTCATAAAATGCATAAATCTATACACGTATTTACTCATGTCAACACATAAAAAAACACATGAAATATGCATATGCCTTAATGTGGTCTGTGAATCAGGTCTAAAATGAACTCTGTTAGTAGGCTTCTTTTTTTTTTTATTTTGCTAAGCATTTTTGTTCAGTAAGTGTCTTATTTCCATCCATCCATCCATTTTCCAACCCGCTATATCCTAACTACAGGGTCACAGGGGTCCGCTGGAGCCAATCCCAGCCAACACAGGGCGCAAGGCAGGAAACAAACTCTGGGCAGAGCGCCAACCCACCACAGGTCTTATTTCCTGTGGTGTTAAATATATCTATGCACTATTAATATCCTGCATCTTCCTTTGTATTTTGCTGATCATCCTTTAAATTTCTATTGCATGTGTCATACTAGTTTTTGCAGACACAGACGTTATTACTTGCTAAGATGTACCTGTAGACATGACTGTGTAAAAGGATGAATCTTTTTGATTTTAGTTCAGCTGAGGACATTTATAAATGTAACATATGCAGTATATATATATGTTACAGCCAAAACCAGAAGTTCGGCCAGTTCCCGAATTGGCCGGCCATTTCGCATTTTGGCCGAGAGGTGTGGCCAAAGTCCGAATTACTAGAAATGACCAGTGTATATGGTACTTTGGCCAGCCATTTCGTGAAGTGATGAGAACTTCCTGGCTAAAATTCGATGTGCTGATGTAAAACTGTCCGCTCAAGGTGCAAAGATGCTTAAAAATTTCAGATGCAGATTCAGAAGTGAGTTTTCCATTCTGCACAAGAAACTGCTCAAGGCGGGTCTTGTTCAGAAAGCGGATGCCACTCGAGACGGCCTTCCCCTTTCCCAAACACTAACCTTAAGGTCAATAAAATAGGTCCCTGATGTTAAGTCACTATTTTAGGGCTAAAATGATGAAAGAAATTTGAAACCTACTTATATACATAATCTTAATTATTGTGAAACAACCAAGTGGCGTCCGCTTTCTGAACAAGACCCGCCAAGGCTACACTTGATGCAATTGCACTACTAAGTGTGCAACAAATCGCTGCTCATGCCTTTTTTCTTCCGACTTTGGCCGATCGCCCCATGCTATTTCGCAAACTGGCTGGCCAAATCCCGAAATCAAGGAAAAGATTGGACGTTGGCTGGTCAATTTACAGCGACATTGGCCATTTCCCGATTTGGCTGGACACTTCCCGCTTTGGCTGATTTCGGGTTTTGGCCATAACATATATTATATACTAGCAAAATACCCGCGCTTCACAGCGGAGAAGTAGTGTGTTAAAGAGGTTATGTAAACATATATATACATATACATATAAACATATATATATACATATCTACATATACACATATCTACATATACATATATATACATATATACATATATACATATACACATACATACATACACATACATATATATATACACACATACATACATACATACACACATATATATATATTGTGATAAGCTGCCCGGACACAGACAGACAGACATCGTATTAAAGTCCACCACACATTTATTATACATTATAAAGTGCACAAACCCAATGCACAAAGCACCACAATGCACAAAGCACCAATCACCCCTTTCAAGTCCTGGCCACAACACAATGCCTTCAATGTCTTTTGGTCCACCTCCACTCCTCTCCAACACGCTTCGTCTTCTTCCTCCCGACTCTCGCTTCTGACTGGAGGGAGGCGGCCCCTTTTATGTGCCCCGGATGGGCTCCAGGTGCATCCTCAGGGCTTCCGTAGCCACACCCCTGTGTGGCGGAAGCTCCCATGGTGAAGCCGGAAGTCCACCGGGTGCCCTCAAGTCTCTTCCCCCCAGTACTTCCCAGTGTGGCGGAAGTACTGAGGACCAACACTCCCAAGGCATTGGGGCACCCCCTGGCGGTGACCACGGGCTCCTACAGGGTTGAGCTTCCAAGCTCCGTACCCGTGGTCCCCAAAGCCACCAGGGAGGACGCCCCCTCGTGTCCTGGAGGAGGCAGAGGCCCTCCTCCACTCCTCCTAGGCGTCCCGGCCGGGCATGGGCGTCCGCCGGGCACCACAATATATATATATATATATATATATATATATATATATATATATATATATATATATATATATATATATATATACACATATAGACACATATATATACATATACATATTTACATATGTACATATATATATACATATCTACATATATATATATACACACATATATATATACATATCTAGATATATATATACATATATATATATATACATATCTACATATATATATATATAAATATATATATATACTGTATATAGACATACATATATACATACATACATTCACATATATATATATATATATATATATATATATATATATATACAGTGATCCCTCGCTATATCGCGCTTCGCCTTTCGCGGCTTCACTCCATCGCGGATTTTATATGTAAGCATATTTAAATATATATCGCGGATTTTTCGCTGCTTCGCGGGTTTCTGCGGACAATAGGTCTTTTAATTTCTGGTACCTGCTTCCTCAGTTGGTTTGCCCAGTTGATTTCATACAAGGGACGCTATTGGCAGATGGCTGAGAAGCTATCCAGCTTACTTTCTCTCTCTCTCTCTCTCTCTCTCACTTGCGCTGATGTAGGGGGGTGTGAGCAGGGGGGCTGTGTGCAGCTGCTTCCTGAAAGGACATGCTGCACGGAGCTTCGCATACTTAAAAGCTCAAAGGGCACGTATTGATTTTTTTTATCTGTCTCTCGCTATCTCTCTCTCTCTCTCTCTCTCTCTCTCTCTCTCTTCCTGCTCCTGACAGAGGGGGTGTGAGCTGCCGCCTTCAACAGCTTTGTACCGGCGGTGCTTCGCATACTTAAAAGCCAAAAAGCCGTATTGATTTTTTTTTTGACTGCTTGCTTTGCACTCCTTTGAAAAGGAAGATATGTTTGCATTCTTTTAATTGTGAGACAGAACTGTCATCTCTGTCTTGTCATGGAGCACAGTTTAAACTTTTGAAAAAGAGACAAATGTTTGTTTGCAGTGTTTGAATAACGTTCCTGTCTCTCTACAACCTCCTGTGTTTCTGCGCAAATCTGTGACCCAAGCATGACATTCTAAAAATAACCATATAAACATATGGTTTCTACTTCGCGGATTTTCCTATTTCGCGGGTGGCTCTGGAACGCAACCCCCGCGATGGAGGAGGGATTACTGTATATATATATATATATATATACATATCTACATATATATATATATATATATATATATATATATATATATATAGGCAAATCCCCTCGCTTCGCAGCGGCGAAGTACTGCTTTTAAATTTTTATTAAGAAGAAAAGAAAACCTTTTTAAATTGAGGGAAAATATACCAATAACAATTTGTTAAGGATCTGTTTTTTTGTGAAGCTGCCTTTACACAGCCTCTCCGCTGTTTTATAAACGAACGCCATATAAGGCCGTCCTTTCTCCTTGCTTAGCAGTTCTGTATTGTTTTATTGTTTGTTTATTACGATTGTTATAGTTATTGTGTAGCTATTTGAGATTCACTTTTCTGTTCAGGTACCCATTTTCTTTATGTAATCCGCGGATTCTCCGCTATTTTTTGTTCGTTTATTAAGATTATAATTATTTATTGATTCCCTTCTTTAGCTGACTGCCTGCTCATATAAGGCGCTCTGCTGTTTTTTTGTGAAGCAGCCTTTACACAGCTTCTCCGCAGTTTTATAAACGAACACCAAATAAGGTCATCCTTTTTCCTTGCTTCGCCAAAGAAGCAGCCTTTTTATTTAATCCACATGTTCTCTGCTGTTTTATTGTTCGTTTATTATGATTGTTATAGTTCTCTTTGTATATCACGTTGTCCGCTCTCTTGTGTGATGTTGCGATGTCCACGGCTTTATTTAATGTTAGCTAAGACCCGGCACTTAAAAGTTTCTCGCTACAGCAATTTTAACTCTGTTACAAAGTGATCCAAAGTCTCGTTTATACCTCGTGTCTTCTCATTAAACTTGTATGTCGCGAATATGGTATTGCAAACGGCAGCGGGAGCGTTTCTATAAACTTAATTTAAACTTACGGTTTACACCGTGCTTTGTTTCCGCAGTAGCTGCACTTATGAATATGCTTGTATGCGTCACTCGCTCACTTCTTATTGTTTCGCTGCCTTCTCAATTGTGTAATGAATGTTTTCTTCAGCGCTCTTTGGGGCTCTTCCTTGTTTTCTACGTACTGCGTTCACAGTCAGTTCACGTGATTACGTGGGAGGCGTGATGACGCAATACGCAACTCCGCCTCCCAGGGCCATCAAGCTGCAGTCTATTACAGTATATGGACAAAAAAGAGGTTCCAGTTATGACCATTACACGTAGAATTTCGAAATGAAACCTGCCTAACTTTTGTAAGTGAGGTGTAAGGAATGAGCCTGCCAAATTTCAGCCTTCCACCTACACGGGAAGTTGGAGAATTAGTGATGAGTGAGTCAGTCAGTCAGTGAGTTGAGTGAGTGAGTGAGTCAGTGAGGGCTTTGCCTTTTATTAATATATAGATATATTAAACATGAATTAAGTGGCAGTGAAAGTAAATATAGTAATAATTATATTTTTACAATGTATTTAATGTTTATACATTCATTTTTAAGATTTACATGTAATTTAATTTTTAGTTATTTTTGACGTTATGCAGCATCCTTGGCTCAAATCCCATGCTCTGATGCTGCCAGAATACAGCCTTACCCCACTCAAATCTGTATTCATTCAGACTGATATAGAATGTCATGTTTTATAATAATAATAATAATAATACTAATAATAATAATACATTTTTATATGGCTCCTTTCCCATTGTTTATGCTAGAACTATGGTTAGCACTGTTGTCTCGCATCTTAAGGTGACTGGTGTTGAAATCCCAGCTCAATTACTGTCTGTATAATGTTTGCATGTTCTACTTGTATGTACCAGGTTTTCCCTCCTACACTCCTACATTAGCGTTAAGCTGATTGGCTTTTTTTTTTTTGTCTGCATGTACAAGAGGGCGTCTGCTCAGGATTGATGTTTATCTACAGTCTATGCTGCCAGAATATTTTCTGGGTCCCCCATAACTCTAAAATTGTTTTCATATGGTTCATAAACAGATACAGTCACAATCTTTGAAGACCAGCAAAGGTAGAGTGAGCATGTAAATTCAGCTTTCTTTATATCATAGTTGACTAGTGTTGTGATTTTCCTCAACAGGAAGGTCTAACACTGCTGCACATACATAAAGAAAATGACCTGTTAAGAAATGTATTTATTATTAAAGAAAATATTTATTAAACAGAAAAGAAGTGCCTTATAAATTAAAACAAAATACAATTGAAAATAACTCATAACTTAATCAAAAATCTAACTGAAAAATAGACTTCAAAAAAGAATTGCCATGCTATCAAGTATGTAATACAAAAGAACTCAAAACCATAGGGTAATGCTAATTGAAAAGAGATGAGTATTGAGAACTGAAAAGAAAAAGTCTTATTTTAGACAAGCACAAAAACAAACCTAAGATTCTTTAGGAAGGAACACCGAAAAAAAGGGCTAAAAGTACAGCAACAAACCATAGCTTATGCCATAGTGAAGAATTGTGAAAAGTGGGAGTTTTACTCTAACCTTGTTCCACTCGGATAACTGTGGTCATCATGATGACAGCACACGGGAGACCTAATTTAACTTGATGTCCCCACCCTGCAAGCTCAAGAGGTGTGCAGGTTATTTAATAAAGTATGCTACCAAGGGAAAAGAAAAGACACCTACCAAAACAAAGGTAGGGGCAAAATACTGATGCAGTCTTAACAGTCCAAAAGAATGTTGCCACATTTTTTAAAGTTTATTCTACTTATTACTCACTTTATTATCTGTTTACACCTGTATGCAGTGTTAAAGTGGATAAGAAAATTTGAATTGCCGTTAAAGTCTTCTATTTGTGGAATAATCAACACCTTTGATTTTTAGGATTATTCTTTTTGTTTACTGCTGTTAAAGTTAAATACAAATTCTTTATATTGTACTGTGTAGAAACTATCAGTTTTGTACCTTAGTGTACAAGAACTGAGAAAAACAGGACATTATGTCCTGTCTTATGTTCTCTACTGATAAGGTTTAAAATAATACCCATTGCTATAAAGAATTGGAAAACAGGATATGGATTCAGCATTTAGACATGCAGGCTGGTTACATAGATGAGGTGTGCAAACTCGAATAAAATGGCACGTACTGTATGTGTTCATTTTCTGTTTAGAGACATGAACCCTTGGAAGAAAAGACCTTCTTTTGTTAATTAATATTGTGGCATACTTTTCTAATACACTGTTTACTACACATTTTTTAGAATATTTGTAGGGATATGCCAAGAAAGCAAGCTACACCATTTCATTCAAATTTGTTTTAATCTGGTTTTATGTACTGCTATGCTTTTGTCACCAATGTGTTATTTCACCTTTTCATCAATGTAATCACTTAAATGTTCTTAAACTACAGTTAATTACCATTTGTTGAGAGTCACAAAGCACTGGAGAACACTTCCAAAAATGCCCATTATAGGGGTAAATCTCATCAAAAACCCCATCTAGATACAAAAAGGTCCACGTAGGATCTTAATAAAATAAAATATTTATTATCACAAAAATGCTCTGTAAGTATATGAAACTCTATAGAGCATACATGGCAAAAATGAGCTGCCAGCATGGGCACTCCAATGTTTACAAATCCCAAATCACACTCCAATGGCAAAATCAAAAAACAGAGCAAAATGGTCAAAAATATGATTAAAACAGCAAAGTACTACAAAACACAGGTATCACTCACCAAATCGCTATATACGTTCACAATGAACCACCAGGAACTGTGGAAGACCCTCTGGTTTTATAGGGCAGAAGGCAGTTCCTGGCAATGATTGGTAGGTGTCCTCGCTTCTTGGTGGACCATCCAAAAATCACATGGACCATAACAAAGGCAGATTATATACATAGACAAAATCAATAATAAAGAATGATGCACATAATCAACATAAAAGAATCAAGAATGAAAAAAGGAGACATAAAAATGACTCCCTGGGGGAACCTCGGCTCAGTTATACAGTAACACCATTTAAAACATATACTGTACAAAACAAATTAAGTATGCATTAGGTATTAATGGGTCATTCATAATAATTTAAAGCTAATGTTACTTCTCGTATTAAGTTTTCTTGTTGCACTGCTTCACCAGCATTTAAAATGTGAAAGACTTGATTATGTGAATGCAGAAGGGTGGCATGGCTATCTGACATGCTGCACATAAATTAGATTGAACACCTCCACGGTGTAAAGAGTGCAGCAGCAATGAGTAAATTAAGGGACACATTCATTGACTTGATTCAGGACATCTGGAAGATGACAGAGACATATAAAGATTGGCATGTATGTTGTTTTAAGCTCACTCAGCTAACTATTCTGCCCCAATATCTCAATCAGATGTATTTTAAAAGTTGTGAAAGTTTCTGTTTCAAATGGCATTTCAAGTGTTTGTTTCAAGAGCTTCCTGGTGCATCTTAAATGCACATGATGTATGGGATTGGCTATTTAATTGAAATAAGTCTTGTGGCTCAGTTTTATCAATGTCTTGGAGAGTTCTATAAACCTGAATAAGGTCCCCAAGTAGACTTCTCTGCTTAGGTCTAAAGATGTTTAATTCCTTTAGTCTGTCAGAGTGGGAAAGGAGCATTTTGTAACTCTTAACATTAGTGAAAAACAAATTTGCAGGGTTCTTGCTTTGTGATCTGTAATCATGATCATTAACTTATACCTTGTGATTTCAGTGCAGTAATTCTCTCTGACACTGGTTGAGGAAGAGTAAGTGAGGTAGCATAGTGGTGCTGATTTGTTTTTAGTAATAAGCCTTTTTACAGACTGGGACAGAGTGATGGGTCCACAGAAGGCCAGTAGAAAAGAATTTTACAGTGAAAGGCATACATCAACAGTCCCTGGTGTCAAGGTTTGGGGAAGCTGTAGCATATGACAGCAGATCTTAATTAGTCCCCCAACTTAAATCTAGTCTAACACATATGGCACATTGTAGAAATATTTTTGCATTACACCCTGCCATACTAATGGCTCAGCTAATCAGAAACCTTAAAAAGGCAGGGAATAAGATTCCCGTCCTTTACTTAATTCCATGATGTACTCAAGTATACTATTTGGCTATCCATCCATCCATCCATCCATCCTCTTCCGCTTATCCAAGATCGGGTCGCGGGGGCAGCAGCTTGAGCAGAGATGCCCAGACTTCCCTCTCCCCGGCCACTTCTTCTAGCTCTTCTGGGAGAATCCCAAAGCGTTCCCAGGCCAGCCGGGAGACATAGTCCCTCTAGCGTGTCCTGGGTCTTCCCCGGGGCCTCCTCCCGGTTAGACGTGCCCAGAACACCTCACCAGGGAGGTGTCCAAGAGGCATCCTGATCAGATGCCCTAGCCACCTCATCTGACTCCTCTCGATGCGGAGGAGCAGCGGCTCTACTCTGAGCCCCTCCCGGATGACTGAGCTTCTCACCCTATCTTTAAGGGAAAGCCCAGACACCCTGCGGAGGAAACTCATTTCAGCCGCTTGTATTCGCGATCTCGTTCTTTCGGTCACTACCCATAACTCATGACCACAGGTGAGGGTAGGAGCGTAGATTGACTGGTAAATTGAGAGCTTTGCCTTATGGCTCAGCTCCTTTTTCACCACGACAGACTGATGCAGATCCCTCAACTATTTGGCTATTTTCTGTCTATTGACATTTTTGCAACAAAAGTTTAAAAACTAGTCTCAGAATTTTGTGTTTGTAATCATTGATTTCATGTGTCACTGTCATCATATGTGCCACATTTAATGGAAATCAGGCAACAATATCACAGAGGAACTATATAAGAAAGGCTACAGTAGACTCTTTTATCTTAGGAGATTATGTTCCTTTAATGTGTGTGTATTGACATCCTTGAAATACCCTACATATTATGCAACTCTGTGATGGCTAGTGTGCTTTACTATGATGTGGTGAGCTACAAGAGTAACATTATTTCAATAGAAGCCCACCAAATCAACTAGCTGAATGAGAAGGCAGGCTCAGTTATGGGACACTGTCTGGACCCCCTAGAGGTAGTAGAGAAGAAGAGAATGAAAACAAACCTGATGGCCATTATAAATCACGCTGCACATCCTCTCTCTGACACACTAACACTGAAGACTCAACCAACAAATCATTCAGCAGGAGTGTGTCAACTTCAGGAGCTTCTTTATACCAACAGCAATATGCCTGCGTAATATTTCATTGAGGCTGTAACTACCAAGTCAGATTTCTTCTTTCTTTTCAGTCACTCAGGTGCAGATTTGAGTGTGGGGGGGGGGGGGGGCTGTTGTTTGTCATAATATAATAATATGATTGATTAATGAATTCAGCTTCTGCAAAAAGCCAGATTTCCTCTGGGGACAAATAAAAGTTCTATCAATATAACTATATATGGAGCTGAGATTTATATTTTTGCCAGGTATGCACAGGATACTTAGATTTGTATGTAATGGATTTGATGATCCCTCACGATTATTTCACAATAACATGTCTATACAATCAACATGCCAATGAGATGACTCAAATATGTTCCAGAAAATGAATGGTGGGTTGGATCCATAAATAAACCAATAAGGAGTTGTGTACATTTTACATTTTAGTGCTATCATAATAAAAATGATTAGATTACCAAAGACTGCACAGGAGTAATAAGTCATTTATCGCTAGACTGGTTATATTTTAAGTAAGAAAGACGTATTTTGACTTGTTTTTTCAGTCCTTAAAGAAAATGCTCACAAACTTTTTGCCCTTATTATCTTTATGTATAATGCTGCCATCTACTGCTGAAAAAGTATTCAGTTTCTTCTCCCATATAACAATGAAAGAGAAAATTCTTGCCTCTAAAGAAAGTATTGGGCAGCTAATGATTGCTAATGTGGTGCTTTATGCTAATAGGTTATTCATCCTATTACCAAACCCCTCCAAAAACATGCAAAAATTGCAAAAGTGACAAATTCTTTAAGTAAAATTGCTGAATCCAGAATATGCTTATTTTACTCACTCATTTAATCTTGTAATTTTTTGCTTTCTCGTGTCAGCAATTTTTTCAGAAAGATTTTTTTTATTCTATTGTGTACACTGCCATCTCCTGTCACAAGCAAACTCCAAAGCAACTAATGTGTTTTATCACTTGGATATCTTAATTGAGGCTTAAAATAGGAACTGAGGTCTGGTGGATACATTTTAAGTAGTAGTAGTACCTCAAAAGTAGATATATAACGGCAAGGTAATAATTAAAGAGAAATGGAAATGCTGACTAATCTTTATTTACTGACTACTAAAGCTATCCACCTCCACAACATGTTTATGAAAACCTATAAACAATACATAGCTTCGTTTTTAAATAATAGAAAACAGTAATTGGTTTACCTGATGAACTCCTTACCATTGATTCCATACCACTTGTACAGTTATGCTCCTTGCACCCTTTTCATTTTAAAGTTACATTGGGATAGTTAATTGTGGAAAGCTACTACAGTTTATATATTTTAAATCTGTTGATTTCATCTCCTTCATTCTGTTTCTGATAAGGCCAAAAGAAGTAATGTCTGAGATTTAAGACATTAAAAAAATATACTTAAAATATATAACATTAAACAATGATTTTGTTATTTTACAAGTTTCAGGTCTGGATTCATTTATTAAGAATAATCTTTTTCCAAGACAAGTGTTTTCTTATATTTCTTCAGATGCTGATGTGATTTTTTTTTCCCTACAGCTAGGCTGCACATACCTCGTTCAGAAGCAATTAAAGGTAGGCAGTGGTTCATGTCATTATCCAAGTAATGGTTAATTAAATAAAAGGAGGTCACAATTTGCATTCAGGATTTATGTTGGATTGGTTGCTATATATAGGCAAGTAATTAACTTAGTTTATTTGTGCCACATTGAGAAACAACTATTTCAAATTGCCTACAGAAGATGGGGAATTAATCTTGCCCTCACTCATCATCAATTATAAGCTAAATTATAATAAGATTTTTAATGAAATAATATGCAGTTATTTTCAAATTATTTGCATACCATACATTTAGGATTTGCAGTCTGAAAACAAAAATAATATACTTAAATGCATAAAAATGCACTATGCATATAACGGTTCTTAGAGCTTCTGATTTTATTATGATGATGAAGATGATAATGATGATTATTATTATTATTATTATTATATTGTAAAAGGGTAATGTTGATTATTTTTGTGGCATGCAAAAAATGTTTCATTGGGCCTGTTTTCAGGTATGATTTCACTGCTGAGGATGAGGGAATTATATATTGTACAGTATATTAACTGACTGATTTTTATTTAGAAAAGGTAATAATATATACTATAAAGTAGATATACATAGAACTCAAGGAAATTTCAAGTTTAATTTTTATCAGAATTTACAAAGAATTTACTTATTAAAATGTCAGGACAATCTGCTATGGCAGTTAAGCCAATTTGCTTTCAGGTACTGTACATGGGAAGGGATTCTGACCTGTGCACCACACACAACAGTTCCAGGGGCACAAAGGTCACTTTTTTATATAAAGAAAAATAAGTTGGCAAGAAGGAATGATTTAAGTTCTGCATTTCTTTTGCTTATTTATTGCACAAACTGGAAAGTAGCCAACTTGCAAAGACTTATTTCAGATATAAACGATATTATTGAGTTGAAACTGAAAAAGCTGAGAGTAGAAGCAATACCCATCCATCCATCATCCAGCCTGCTATATCCTAACTACAGGGTCACGGGGGTCTGCTGGAGCCAATCCCAGCCAACACAGGGTGTAAGGCAGTACACAAACCCTGGGCAGGGCGCCAGCCCACTGCAGTAGGAGCAATATGATTCTCAAAATACCATTTCAATTACTATTCCAGAAAGTTCTATGAAGTTCTCTTATCATGTGAGGAGCACTGTCTGCGCTCCCTCACTTAACTTCTGATGTACTACAACCTGAGCTCATCACACTCTTGAAAAATCAACAGCTGTGAAGAGGAAGGCATGGCTCTGTCTATTGTTAACCAGGCTATACATTCTGTTTGCCTTGGATGAAGAGTAGCTTCCTTATTTTAGAATCTGATCAATATAGATGCTTTAATATCTAATCTTAAAATAACAGTAAGTAAAGTTCCCTGAAGCAATTATGCTAGACGCAGACTTTTATGCGTCATCACAAACTTCTCTCATGATTGGTTCATTAGCATCAACGTCTGTATGTTTTCCATGCTGCCTTTTTACAATTTTGCATGTTTAACCTGGCAATTTTCTGGTGTTATTCATACATGCCAACAACCGTAAGCCCCCTTTGAAACTATAGAAGAAGTAGCAGAAGCTACTGTTTGGCAGATAAATATCAGCATTAGCACAGGAGCATGAAAACAGGGTTTGCACCTGTTGTGTCTGGGCCACCCATTTGTGACTTAAGCCTGCAAAACTCTCAGTTTCACAGGTATTAAAATGTACACATAGCAGGTATGGTAAATAGATGGATGAATGAGGGGATTTGTCATGTAAAATGTTGGTAAGTGTGCACTGTCACATTTCAAAATATATGCAAAAATATTACTGTGGCTAATAAAAAAATGGGAGAAGCAGGCGTATTGAAGAGAGGTTTAAGTCTTCGTTAAGATTAGTTATAACACGTTATCCAGATGAACTTAAGACCAATCTGAATTCCATTTAAATTTCTTATTTATTGCTGATTTTGTTTTGTTGCTTTTGTAAGAAGTATGTTATATTTTAAAAAATATCACAACAAGTAAAAAAAAGGAACTGACTTTCACACTTAACAAAAACTGTTTGTTTTATATTGTAAAAATAATGCATTACATTGTTGTTTCAGTTCCAGAAGAAAAACCAAAAGTAATCACTGAAGGTAGAGTAAAATAGCAATACTGTATTTCATTTTTGAGTGAGTTGAGTGAGTTATTGATAGTAATTAATTTTTCCAGATGGAATTTCACTAAGTCAATGCCATATTCTCATCCCTCATTTTGACAGATGCAATTAGCTACTAATTTTCATCTCACTGTTGAAAAATTCTGTACTTAAATAAATTAGCAAATACAAATTAATCTCTCGGTAGCATAGTGGTACAGTGTGAAGTGCCACTGCCTTGTGAATCCAGCACCCTGGGTCTGAATCTCCCACCTAGATGTTGTCTTTGTGACATTTACCTTAGGTATGTTGGTTTTCCTTCTACCTTCCAAGGACATGTAGGTCAGGTTAATGCTCACTGACCTCCCAGCAACCATGAATTAGATTGAGTCAATCTGTGAATGAGTTGAGATGAGAAATTAACCCGTAAGAGTAAGGGGGATGTGTCTGTGGATGAGTATTGTTGCTGAATATCATCCCATTGGTAGCTTATTCCTGGCTTCTGCCTCATTCTGACCATTCTGACCATGTACTTAATAAGCAGGTTTAGAAAATGGGTTCTTAGATGAAAGCACACAAATGTGCTCAGAATTCATAAATACTAATAAAGCAATCCATTTACAGTGAATGCTTACATGGCAAACAAGGTGCATTTTTTCAGTCAATTATAAAAAAGATAATTATACTGCTGCGTCATTGGTTAGAATAAGGTCACTATTACTCTATAAAGAAGGGTATCGACAGAAATGTTCTGTATGTCTAAAACAGCTTAAATTCTACAAAAATCAAAATTACAGACTGTGCAAGGCCTACAGCTAAAAGTACTAAGTGATAACCCTGAGTTGTCTATGGCCTTAAGAGTACCTCAGATTTATGATTTTACCAGACCTAATGCACTTGTTGAGTATGAAATGTACAATAATAAAAGAAAGAAAATTCAAATGCTTGTTCTCATCTGAGCATGTTCAATTTTTGTTCATGAGATTGTTTTCCACTTATAAATATTTTTGTAAAAATAAAAGTGTTTGAGATGTTGTGAGCATACAGCTTTATGCATTGATATGTTGAATATTTAACATCATGAGTATTGCAAAATTTATTCATGCATGTTTTTGATATTGATTGCTGTTGTCCAGCGTTGGTCATCATAGACCCCTATCACAAACTTTGTTATCATTGTTCTGCATGAAAACATGAGATTAAAATTTTCACTTGGCCATCACTACAAACTGCATGAGGTGAGTAGCATATAAAAATATCATTTGTGGGTGGCATTTTCCTTTAAGATTTCATAGTTGTTCAACCAGTAGACCTACTGTAAAGGACTGGAAAAGTGAGATTACTTGAAACAATTTAAACTAGAACAGGCAATAAGGATGAATGATAAATTGCTATAAAACATTAAGGACTGGAAGAATGAATATAATGCAGTTTGGTTTCATACCCATTGTAAAAACAGCTGCAATCTTTGTTTTGAGGAAAATGATCTAACTTTGAAAAAACTGTATGCATTTGTACATCTCAATAAACAAATTTAGGATGTATTCTGAGCAGGTTTCAGTTGGACATTCACAGAGTTAATCATGATAGAAAGAACAAACTGTGTTTCTTTAAAGATTACTTTGAAAATGTGGAAGATCAGAGGGATGTATAATTTTTTTATGAGCGAGGAGATGACAGATACAGAATTGATTGAAAGTGTGGCTTTGGAGGTTGTAAATCTTGTGATAAACAGAAACATATTGAGGTTATTTGGGTATATGGAGAGAAAAATGGAAAATGATGGTTTAAAAGATTGGTAATACATTTACATTTTATTTATTAATATGCGCCTTTCTAAACACACAAGGACACCGAACAATAGATGAGACAGAGCAATTGTAGTCAAAGAGAAAAAGCAGTCTTAAACAAATTAGTTTTAAGTTTAGATTTGAAAAGTGAGAATGATTCAGTATTTCTAAGCTCAGATGGTAATGAGTTTCAAACCTGGGGAGCAGAGCAACTGAACAAACTGAGTATGGTTTGAGAGATAGGATCTAAACCAATCTAGTGGTGTGTGGGTAATGCCAATCGAAGAGAATCTATTAAGAAGAGTAGTGTGACAAATAGTATCAAAGTATGGTCTGTTCTAAACGTTAAGCGTTTGCCACCAACAGGGCGTTTAAAAGAACATGGATGGAAATAGCTGTGAATGACAACTAAAGAATGTGCCATACCCCGTTAGACTGAAGAAAGTGATGTAGAATTTTGGGGGCAATCAGTAAACTCAAGTATTAGCTATTGACAGTAATATATCTATCTATCCTTTTATTAATTCACTTTATCTGTTCAAAAATCATAAACCTTGATTATATTATCATGTCCTTTGTGGAGTACACTGACACACACACACACACACACAAGCATGTAACCTTTACTCACTTACAAAGGTCCAAGGTAAAGTCACCAATTAGCCTAACATGCACTCTGAGATGTGGCGGAAGAGTGCAAAAAATTAAATCTAAGCAAGTGTAAAGTTTTTATATCATCCCATTTTTGCTAAATAAAATCAAAACAATTACTGGTAATAAAACAACAACTGTAAACCACTGGTTCATCTACAGCAATAAACAATTCTCGGCAAGGGTCAGTAAAGAAAATCATGCACAATTAATTAGTATGTGCCGAATATAATCACACGCACAGATGTGTAATTAAACAAAGACCAGACAGTGTGCTAATTTGGAAATCAAGTGTTGCAAAACACAAAATAAAACCCAGTATCAGTGTTAAAAGCCACTGATCAAAATATCTGCTTACCAGTTCTACACAGGTAATATAAATAGTGTAACCAGAAGTAAAAAAAAAAAATCAATTTTATCTAACATACTATAAAAATGAATGAACAGTTCACAGTTTGTGTTTACTGTATTAGAATAATTTTATATTGAAGACTGATATTTTTTGACTGTTAGTTTCTAACACTGCCTTTTTTTATTCTGTTAAAGCTAAAAAGGTGACAACCCCAGGTAAGAAATTATATTAATTAAAACTAAACTTGTATTATTGAGTAATAGGATTGTTTTTTGTCTGTTCTTGAAATAGTTTCTTTGTGCTACATACTCCTTGTACCACCCAGTACAGTCTTCTGTCCCAAAAGGTTGCATATTACCCACAACTTTCATATTTAAAATGCAATCAATTGCTCTTTTATCAAGATATCATTGTTCTTTTAAAAATCAAAGTACATTACATAAAATTATTAACTGATTGGATTCTAATGTTTTTTCTTTTTGTATTTTATTATAATACTTGCAGTTCTATCCTCTGTTATAGTGCCATCAATTATTTGGATGTATCAGAAGTATACTATGTAACTAGCTAAGTACTTTTCTGTATACAGTATTTGTATTTTTTTTTTTAACCAGGGGAATAAATATTGTTATTGTAGTTCACTGGAGTTTCTTAGTCTTGAACATTTACATACAACTGGCCATGAGTAAAACATTCCTATCGTAGAATCAATTCCTTCTTTTCCAAGTGATTGACTTTGACTTTTGTTGGTGATCAATCTTCTTCTTCTTCAGGCTGCTCCTGTTAGGGGTTGCCACAGCGGATCTTCTTTTTCCATATCTTCCTGTCCTCTGCATCTTGTTCTGTGACACCCATCACCTGCATGTCCTCTCTCACCACTTCCATAAACCTTCTCTTAAGCCTTCCTCATTTCCTCTTGCTTGGCAGCTCTATCCTTCTCCCAATATACTCAGCATCACTTCTCTACACATGTCCAAACCAACGCAATCTACTCTGCCACTTCCAGCTCTGTCTCCTGTTTTTTGATTAGTGCCACCCTCTCCAACCCATATACCATAGCTGGTCTCACCTGTAGATCTTCCCTTTCACTCTTGCTGATACCTGTCTGTCACAAATCACTCCTGACACTCTTCACCCATTCCACCCTGCCTGCACTCTCTTTTTCAACTCTCTTCCACAATCCCCATTATTCTTTACTGTTGATCCCAAGTATTTAAACTCATCCACCCTCACCAACTCTACCATCTGCATCCTCATCATCATTCCACTGACCTCCCTCTCATTTACACACATATATTCTGTCTTGTTCCTACTAACCTTCATTCCTCTCCTCTCTAGAGCATATCTCCACCTATCCAGGGTCTCCTCAACCTGCTCCCTACTCTCACTACAGATCACAATGTCATCAGCAAACATCATAGTCCATGGGGACTCCTGTCTAATCTCGTCTGTCAAACTGTCCATCACCATTGCAAATAAGAAAGGGCTCAGAGCCGATCCCTGATGTAATCCCACCTCCACGGTGAATGCATCCGTCACTCCTACCGCAGACCTCACCACTGTCACACTTCCCTCGTACATATCCTGTACAACTCTTACATACTTCTCTGCCACTCCTGACTCCTGTTTTTTGTTGATGATCAATGTAAAATGCAATTTTACAAGAAGCTGTAACATTAAATGATGTTCTACTTTAACTTATTGCAAAAAGCAGTGATGTTTACAGGCTGCACATTTAGGCCGACCATGCATTGAGTTAAAAGTTTGAAATGGCTAAGTTATATACTAAAATGTTTAATGGAACCTATTCTTAAAACTACCAATGAAGAGATTCATCTGTGATGTAATTATATATTATTATATGATGTATTATTTATGATGTAAACAAATAATAATAATAACACTACTGCTTTGTGCTTGATAACCATGCATGCACTATAACATCTATCGCATTTCTATTGTTGATTTAGGCTGGTGAACATTTTGTTTTAGCAGGTTGCTCAAAAGTGAACATTTTTCAGTTAGCCACTGCACTATGTACACCTTTTTGTCAATCTTACTAAACAATGTCTGTGCGCAAGTAAACAACCAAACACTTGGCACTATTGTAAAGTGTGAGACCAGAATATGTAACATGCATATGATAGTAACTTACAACTACAGTAGTAGCACATAGCAGCCAATCTTAAAATGTTTTGGCTGTACCTAATATATTATTCACAATTGTTAAAACAAATTCTACTAATATAACAATAATATACTTTTTTATTTTACAGATTATAATGATATATTTTAGTTTTTGAATAGATTGTTCTTATCTCATTTAATGGACAAAGATTCTTTGGCTCTAAATTACAGTTCACCAGTTTGAATATTTGCTTTATTATGAAGATCTGTAACACAGAAAAGAAGAGCATTCACTGTTTTACTGTAGCAGGCATTCAGCCAGAAGGTATTCATGTGTTTAGCCTTGAAAACTTCATTTCAATTAAATTGCTTTGCTGTTCTTTCAATTAGGAAATAAATACAAGTCAACTAAACAGAAAATTACTGATTTATAGAAGGACGCAGCTTTCTTACACTTACAATTATTTCTGTCACCTGTAGCCTAATGTTAAACAGTGCTTTTATAACAGGAAGTTCACCAGTTGAACTCACTGCTGTACTGCATACCTTACAGATAAAACAGAAATGAACTGTACTCTTTGTTAAAAACATAAGAATTCCTATTGTCCCATACTTTATGTTAATTATTATTTGTTTATGCTCATTTTGATAAATCCTAAAATAGTAATTTTGCCACATTATATAGAGAATATATCTCTTGACATTTTGAAATATTTAATAACAGAAATTTAAAAACTATATACAAAATAATAGTAGACAAAGCATTCTGACTTCATTCCCTATCCATTGTGTCTTTGACTGTATTTTACCTTCAAAGTTTTATGATTAGCCTTTATTTAAAAGTTTTATTTTTATGTTTCTAAAAAATTATTTTGAAGTCTTTCTCAATCACCAGGGCCTTTTAAGCCCCTGAATACAATTCTTCCATTTGTTTTCACATTTAATCTTATTCTGAAGGTAATAAAATGTTTTTGTGTCTTCCTGTGGGCACCATGATTTTGTAGTTATTTTGTTAGCGGTTGTGTTCTACCAGCAAAAAGAGCAAGGCAGCTTTGTTTTTGGTTAGGTTTAAGAGTTGAAATGTCATTGTAACATACTCAAAGTTTGATAAAATATGAAGATAAATAAACTGGTCCCAAAACAAAAATCTAAAAACATAGTCATAGCTCAAAACAAACTTAAATCAAATCATACTTTGTCACATACAGTTATACACAGTACAACATGTAGCAAAATGCTTAGTTGACTGTGCATTATAGGAATAGTCAGTCAGTCATCATCCAACCCGCTATATCCTAACTACAGGATCACGGGGGTCTGCTGGAGCCAATCTCAGCCAGCACAGGGGCGCAAGGCAGGAACAAATCCTGGGCAGGGCGTCAGCCCACCACAGGACACACACACACACCCACACACTAGGAACAATTTTAGGATCACCAATGCACCTATCCTGCGTGTCTTTGGATGGTGGGAGGAAACCAGAGCACCCGGAGGAAACCCACGCAGACACAGGGAGAACATGCATACTCCACACAGGGAGGACCCAGGAAGCGAACCCAGGTCTCCTTACTGTGAGGGAGCTCTCCTTACTGTGAGCGAGCAGCACTAACACTGCGCTGCCGTGCTGCATTATAGGAATATAACAAGACAATAAATATTATATACTTGACACTTTAATTATTTAGTAAATATCAATATGGACAATGGCAACATTTGATTAATGTTTCAAAAATATATTGTATAATAAATAACCTATGAACTATTTAAATTAGCTAAAGGCAGCATATACAGTATCTTAGCTCTAGGCATTGTCCTCATTTAGGATGTGGATGGTCTGTAGAAAGAAGCTCCTCCTCCTCAGTTTCTCTGAACTGATCTTCAGGCAGCAGTAGCATTTCCCTGAATGCAGCATGGAAAAGTGGCCAATTGTTGGGATGGCTGATATCTCTGATAATTTATTTTTTTTGCTATGGTCCAACATCGCATGGTATAGATCAGTGGTCCCCAACCTTTTTGACAGCAAGGACCACTTTATTAGATGCAAATTTTTCCACGGACCAGTCGGGGTGTGACAATTTTATACACAATTTACGTAACATTTCTTTTATTATTAAGTTATTAAGCAGTTCGCATACGTTTGCAACCTGAGATTTTTCTTCTTTTTTTGCATATAACAAAGACATATGCTTTGCATTTGCCATTCCAACAGATTGCACATCACAAACATTAACACTGTTATCGTTTTTTTTGTGTCTGCCGTTTCTATAGGAGGGTGACAATGAGTTAAATTCCAATGGATGTTTTTCAAATGTTGACAAGCAATAAGCAAAAGGTATCACTGAAAACCACAGAAAACAAAAACATCCATCCATCCATTTTGCAACCCGCTGAATCCGAACACAGAGTCACGGGGGTCTGCTGGAGCCAATCCCAGCCAACACAGGGCACAAGGCAGGAACCAAACCCGGGCAGGGTGCCAACCCACCGCAGAGAAAACAAAAACAGCAAAAAAAAAACAGTGCGAGGAAAGTTTGAAGAAAGAATTTTTTTACAACGTTTCTGTTTGGGGATCGTTGTGCAAACGTGCACATCTGAGCTGCGACCACAGATCTAACTGCTCTGTGGATGATTCATTCAGGCATTTCAAGGTCACTTCGTTGTAATGAAAGCATCTGCTGAATGTACTTCGTAGTAACGCAATTTCTATAAACTCGTGTCATATGGGGAAACTGTCGGGACCATAAAAATACTTTGTTGTAATACTCTCTCACCTCGGTCTCTCTCTCTCTGCACCGCTGCAAAGCCCCGCCCGCCAAGTGTTCTGAAAAGTCTGAGTGAGTCTCCGTTGCCGGCAGTTCTCTCGCGGCCCGGCTGTCAGACGGCTGCGGCCCGGTAGTGGGTCGCGGACCGGTGGTTGGGGACCCCTGGTATAGATGACCTGGAAATTGTAGAGTGCCCACCCAGTAATGTGTTCTGCTCACCACACCACTCGTTGCAGAGCCTTGATTTAGTGAAATTCTTTAGTATCTGGGAGGGCAGCCTAAAATCCCTGACAACTGTAAAGGTAGAGACATTGTTGAGCCTTTTTCAATATGGGTTAGTTTAACAGTAGGTGTTGTAAACATACAGTAAGTCACATTCTAGACTCTTTGAGAACAATTTGCAATCTCAGATACTAGGAAGTACATGGCACCAATGTTCATCTTGTTATGTCTGTGATATCACACACTGTGAAACCCCAGTCAGTTAAGCATAGCAACACTATGGCGACAATAAACAAAATGCTTCAAAAACGATGGTGCCCTTTATAGCATTGTGCTAAGACATGAAATGTTTTACCCTCAGGAAAAACATTCTAAAGTTGAAGTTACATTATAGTTCTTCTTGATTTTTTTCTTTGTTACGAAGCTTAATTTTTCTCACAACAGCAGAAACTGATCAGAAACTGTATGTTCAGTTTAATTCAGTTACTCTTGCACTGCCCATTTCTTTGAGACTAACCTCACAAGGTTTAAATAATAGTTAACACTTCACGATCATGGTATACATTAATTTCAACATTTACATTGATGCCCCATAGACCCCAAATTATAGCCACAACAACAGACAAGTATTTTTAAAATGTATAAAAAGTTTTGGAACAGACACTTTTATAAGTCAGTTACTTAGTTCTGAAAACAATTCATTATTTGGTAAGATGTTACTGTAGGCAAATAACCTGATTGGAATTTTAAGACTCTCACAGCCTCATTTTGAACCAAATGTAGTGAAGAAGTGGGGTAGGCATAGTAAGTTGCTACTGTATTAAATATAGGGTCTGATAGAGTTACGATTTGTTGGTGACAAAGTGAAGTCCTCTTTGTAAGAAAGATGTATGAGGTCAGGACAGGCTGGTAACAGAGGAAGAAGATATTATTTTGTAAAAAAAGAAAGAAAGAAAAGGAAAGAAAAAGGCTTAGTGAGAAGAACAGAATTTTGTTTACACAGCATTTAGCAGTTGGTTATTGTTATTACTGTTTTGTATCATTATCCTTCATAGCTCAGTGAGATGAGTTTTATTAGGATTTATTAATAACTATAGTACAAATGAGGGTCATCAGTACACAAATCAAGATTATTGTTTTACTAAATGTTATTTCTTAATTTCACTATAGCGAGAGATTGGTCCCTATGGAGCACCATACCATATCAAACTTCATCACATAATAGATACCATTTAATAGGCACAATGTAAACTACCTAATGACAGTGAATAAGAGATCAAACTAATTCTGCAAATGATTTAATGAAAGGTTGAGTTCATCTTTCTAAAATACGCATTCATCTCTAAAAAGAATAGTGATTATAGCATTAATTGCATATGACCTATGGCCAGTGCAGGATTTACGTATAAGCTAAACAAGCTATAGCTTAGGGCTCCCGCCTTCTTGGGGGCCCCCAAAACAAATTGTCCGAGTGAGCAATTGCATTATATACTTAAATATACTACAGCATTATTTGTCCCAATCAGGCCCGGCCTTAGACATAGGCGAAGTAGGTGACCGCCTAGGGCCCCGGCGTCCGGGGGGCCCCGGATCGACTCCTTGGACCCCCCTTTCGCCTAGGGCCCCATAATACCTAAGACCGGGCCTGCCTATGGCTGTTTCCTTGATAGGACTTGTGCAAAATTGAGCCTGAAACTTTTCAAACAGGTTGCAGTGTTTTAGGATTTTGTTTATAAAATATAAAAATAGCTTAATTTGATGCAACTGTAGAATCGTCCGTACAGTAGAATCCTCTCATTTGGTAACCTGACCTGTCAGGGTTGCAAAACTCCTCCAATGGACTGTCCATATTACTTCTAAATTCATTAGGGTGACCTTCCACAGCCTCATACCATCTTCTTAACCAGATGTTTGGAGTGAGCTGAATCCATCATCCCTGATGGCAGCCATTCAGCTCATCCCCTGTTCTCACTTCTGCCTTCTGGGAAGTACTACTGGAGCCTCAACATTTGCTCCACCTGCTCCTGGAACAGCTTCTTCTCCCAGGTCATAAGGTCACTGAACTCCCAGATCTTACCTGCCATACACTGTGTACTGTACCCACCTTCTGGTTTTTGTGTAATTGTACTGTAATTTACCCTTTTTTTAATCCTTATCTTACTTACTGCATTTATTTATTAATGTTGTTTATTCTGTTATTTATCTTCTGCTACTGTTGTATTTATGTATACATCATTGCAACTATGGCACAACAATTTCGCTGTGCTTTTGCAGTGTTTGTGACAAAGTTTTCTGTACTAAATCTAATCTAATCAATTACAGAAATATTCTTTGGTTAAGAAAACAATAATGACTTTTGAAATTATTGGGTATATTATTCTTTTAATAAACCTGATTACAGAATAAATATTAGCAGTGCTGATATACAGGATAAAAATAAAAATGATGGTCCAGTAAGAGCCTTGTAATCAAATACTGTGAATTCCAGAAAGCTATTTTAATATCAAAACTGGAAACATTTGCTGTTCAAATTATGGTCTCATTGTTAAGGATCACCAGACATGTTGCTGTTCTGTTCTGAGTATGAATAAATGAGCTGCACACTTAGGGTCTAGTGTTCAACTTCTTAGTTTCCTGTCTCATTGTTATTTCATCACTCTGCAGCCAAATTGGTGTTTCATGTGTAAGGCATTCAATAAGGAGAGATCGACCTCACAGGCCGAGTCTGAAGTTGAGGTGAAAAATCGGATGAACGTTAATCCCTCAATTTTACCTGTATGTCCAACCAACATTGTTGATGGACACATTTCTGGCCTTTTTGAGGTATACTTATTTTGGGGCCACCATCTTTGTTCATCCTTCTTCACTGTGTGAGTTGCTTATCTCACTTATACCAGAGAACAGCCTTGGGCACAACTATTTTTAATGTTTTGGACAGATAAACCAAATGTATCATCAGAGAGGATATCAAAGCGTACTTAGATAAAGATATGCTGAGATAGCAGAATGAAGACACCACATTTGAAGATGTTTCATTTGAAGCCAGGGATGCTGCTGACTGCTTCTCTGGTGTAGTTGTGGCTTAGAGACGATGTGCTTCTTTAGTCTGTAGGCATTTTGCTGGTGGTATAAGGTCATTTTACTTGAGCATAGTTCGCTGAATTTTTTACTTGTCTGCATTGTGCTGCTTTGCTGGCTTTTACCACTATCAGCTTTCAAGTACCCAAAAATCACCAGTAAAATGTTTTCATTTGCCTGAATTGGGCTTTAAAATTTTTATGATATAGTTGCAAAATTGATTGACTAAGTGTTTACATTTAAAAAGAGTATCAATAAAACATTGTAGAAAAACAAAAACATTTAATGAAATAAAAGTAATTCTGAACAGAAATTAAATGACTTTAGAGTTTAATGCATCTAATGTGGTCAGCACTGGCTTAGTTTAAGTATTATAAGTTAAAGAACAATATTTTAAATTCCCATTTTAATCCCTAATGCCTTTCAAGCAGAAATCGATTATATTGTTAACATTGGGTTTTTGCTGGTGTACCTATAGACATTTTCTTTTTCACTAACAGACTTCTGCAAAACAGGAAGATTTCTATTTATTGGTAGATGTTTTCTTTCTAAATATGCCATGTCATGGTCATTTTTATTTTTCCTGTTGTCAGAATAACTAGAATAATAGTAAAATAATTACATTTGTTGCAGTACTAATAGACTCACCTTCACAGTTTTATCTTGGTATTTCAACAACTCAGTATAAAGAGAATATAGCTATTTTGATGCTGAGGGCTCATACTGCTGCCCAAACCCCGACACAAACAGGCAGGACACCAATTGTCACATAACACACGGTTTATTTACACTGTTGTCTTCCACAGCACACAAGACACAGAGCCCAACACGGTCCCTATTGCCGCCAGTCCTTCTGCCTTCAGTCCTCCTCAGGCTTTGTCCTCTTCCTCCCAACTCTGGCTGTTGACTTCTGGAGACTGGCCCCTAATTTATAGGGCACCCGGAAGGACTCCAGGTGCCCAACAAGCTTCTTCCAGCAGCACTTTTGGGTGTGGCAGAAGTGTTGCCGAATAGGACCCTGCAAATGTCCATGAGCCCCCTATCAGTGGCCATAGGCCCCAACAGGGTTGAGCTTCTATGCTCATGACCTGTGGCCCCGCTGGAATCCAAGGGGGCTGCCTTCTGTAGGTTGGGAAGAAATGTTCTTGAAAATACTCTCTCTCCCGGTCCTTCCATAATCAGGGTGTCCCAGCCAGGTAAGGCTCCCGGCCGTCCACCACACTATAATTATATGAAGGGTTTTCAACCATTAATAGCTGTGAAAAGTGTATGAACTATTAAAAAAATAATGCAAACAATACTGAATTATACAACCCTGAGGACATTGTATAAACATGGAGACTGTGCCTCCTGACCTATTTTAAAGGTCAATCAACACTAGTTTTAATATTCTTTTATAGCCTTCACATTACTTAGAACTGATGTATAGTATGCTTCTACCAAGCACAGAACTTTCTGTTTTATACTTAATTCACCCTGGTTATATCCCTATACCTTCAAATTTGCATTTCTTCTTTTTTTCTTTGTTAATCTTGTTTACCATAATAAATCTAAAGTATATTAGACCCAAGTCGTAGTTCTTCCAGTTTCAGAATTCTCCAATTATAGACCTCAATACAACAGTGCCCTCTAGTGTAATTTCTAGAGTAGGTTTAAGGTTTCTTTATTTAGTCATGTTTACACAACAAAACATGAAATTTGCCTTCTCAGTTGCATCTAATGACAGGTAACAGACAGAATGAAATAAAACAGACAAATAGAAACAAGAAAGGTTAAGGTAGATAATACATACTGTATTTACAACAAAAAAAAAGGTTACAGGAATTATATCAAAACCTTAATCATTATCTCCGATATTTCTTATTGAAAAGTCGTATGGCACTAGGAAGAAAGGAGTTTCTGGAGCGATTTGTGTGGGTTTTCAAAGCGACTATCCTTCCTGATTTACTGAAGTTTAGTTCTACATGTAATGGATGTCTGTCATCAGTTGAGATGATTTCCAGTTTCTTTAACATTGACCTCTGACACACACTAGTCAAATCATCTACATCAGCACCAATAACTTTAGCTGCATACTTCGTAATCTGCAGGAGCTTTTTTGAGTTTTGATTTGTCAGACTATTAAACGAGGCAATGAAACTGAAAGTGATCACAGACTGGATCATACTGCAATAAAAGGACAACATGAGGTCCTTGTCTACTATATATAGTTTGAGTTTATGGAGGAGAAATAAGCGCTGGTTGCATTTAGAGAATACTTTTTTTGTATTTGTATTCCAGATTAAGATTTTTATCTAGGTTACTTCCTAAGTATTTATATTCAGTCACTATTTCTACCTCCTTTCCCAGAACTACAATGGGTGAACATACAGATTTCTGTCTCTTAAAATTAAATATCATTTCTTTGGTCTTTTTTACATTCAGAGTGAGAGTTTTATTGCACCATGTGACGATGCGGGTTCTCCACGCTCCCATCTTGCTTTTTGGGAGCCCTTGAACCCGTCACCGTCAGTAATGTTACTGATGAGCACGGCAGTGAGGCATGACAATAGAGCAAGGGGATGGTGTAAGAAGGTGCAAAAGTGCTTTTATTTAAAACAACAACAAATCAGTGACCAAATAAATAGTGCAGTGCCTTCCAAAATCTAAATAAATAATCCATAAAATTGGTGCAGAGTGGAAGTTAAAAACACCATAGAAAAAAAAAACAATCCTTTAAAACGAGGTTAAAACAACGGCAGGAAACAGTCCTTTAAAAACAACAAAGCCCAGTGTCTTCTTTACCTGGCAGCTCCCCTGCTTCTCCCATCTGGGCCCCGCAACAGGAGAGTTGCCCTACCAAGCTATTTGCAAAATGTAATTCAGCATACTTTTGCACTAAATACCTGTCCATATACTGTACACAAAGTTTCAACCTTTGCCATATTTTAGGAGAAGGTAGCTGATTAGTATGTGTTAAAAGCAGAGTTATCCTTTATTTATCTTGTGCAGGTAAGAAACAGAATAGCAACATTACACAACCTCCAATATGAAGATATAGTTCAAGGTCATTTATTGTGTGTATAGTGCTGCATTTGGTTTTCATACTTGTCTTTCAAATGCACTGACGTTCTTATATTTTTATATACTTTAATGAACACTCATAATCATTAGTAACTGACAGTTACTAATCCAGTAACTTATGTGCTTATACAGTTTGTAGTGTCACTCACTTTCTTTTTCTTGAGTACATGAAGAGAAATAAATTACAATTTGTGTAAATAACAAAAAACTACATGCACTATATCTATCATGTTGTTAAAATGAGAAACTTATTGGTTCAGCAATTGTTTGGTTTTACTGCAGTGTGCAAATGATTACAAGATTCCTTCAGAGTTTTCAAACTAAAGTCTCAAAATGTGCCTTGCAAATAACACAAGGTTAAGATCATTTTGGCAACTAGTCTGTCTATACAGATCTTGAACTTCTGTCTCATTGGTGTGGTGGCTTCTTAGATCATCCTTCTTGTTGTGTCTCTTTCAGGTGCTCTCATGTGTACTGCTTCTAGGGCTCTTTCTACATGTGTGGGACTTAATGCATTCTAATGTGTCCCCTTACTTTCTGTTCTGGCATGCCGATATACATATGCATTGTCATTTCTGTCAATGCTGTGTTCCCATCCTATGCCAACCTTTCTTTCCTTGTGACCCCTTCATCCATCCATCCATTATCCAACCCACTATATTCTAACGCAGGGTCACGTCAACAACCACAATACATTAAAACAAAGTAATATTTTATTTGAATAAAAATGGTAAAACAATGTCAGAAATGAGGATATTTTATAATGATTTGTTATGACCATATCCTAATTACATTTTTATTACAATCATTAAAAAAGGTATTCACAATACAAACTTGGATATACAGTTTTGACCAGTCTTAGAATTCTTCCTCTTCATCCCTACAAAGCAGAAAAAAATCAGAGGCTGAATAAAACAGAGTAATGTAAATTATTACTAAAAAAGTAAAATGGAAAGTTGCAGTTTATTAATGACAGTTTACTTTATTGTTTACATATAGTATACTCTGGTTCATGTTGCACTATAACAGTGGTTCTCAACCCGTGGGCCGCAGACCAAAGGTGGGCCGTGACAGGGAATATGGTGGGCCGCGCTAAAGTCTTAAATCAGTACCAAAATTAGACAAAAAGTCAGAGGAAACAAGAAAGTAATCCGCATTTTTTACGCATTGTTAGCGGCAGACCATACTTACAGATGCAAGCTGCAGGATTTTAGGGCTTAGAGACGCTTTGTTTAATTTAGTTATTTTAGTACTTTAGTAGGATCAAAATGCAGCTGTAGCTGTTAACACTGGCTGATGCAAGCGATGACGCAAGAGATTTAAGCAATAATAATTTAAATTTGACACGCACGCACTAACCTTTTTATTGTTTGGAGTAGAATTAGATTACTTTAGGCTTCTAGAGAAGTTTAGACCCTAAAATGGATCAATTTTTGAAACGTAAGCCTTCGACTTCACACCAAGAAACAGATGGTAGTGGCAGCGAATGCAGTTATGATCAAGACGACAATAAAGTTGTTATTTGTAAGAACACTAAATATGCTCGAAAATATGATGTGGAATATATTAAATACGGTTTTGTTCCATCAGCAAATGACCAAAATCTGCCGATGTGCGTTATTTGTTTGCAAATCCTCTCGAACGAAGCTATGAAGCCGATGAAATTGCATCGTCATCTTACTACAAGACATCCAGATCTACAGAATAAAACCAAAGAATATTTTGAGCGTAAAGCCATGGAATACACTAAACAGAAGACAGTGTTAAAAACAAGAGTTACTCTCAACGGAAAAACTGTTAAAGCATCCTACTTGATTGCTCAGAGAATCACAGAAGCAAAGAAAACCACACACAATTGGAGAAGATCTTATCATGTGGCTGCTCTTGAGATTTGCGATGTATTGTTTGGCTCAGAATATGCTACAGAACTGAATGATACTGTCCGCAGAAGAATTTCTGAAATGTCGGGGGACATTGTCACGCAGTTAACTGAATGGTTACAGTCTACTAAGTTTGCAATTCAATTAGATGAATCAACTGATATTGCTGGCGAAGCACAGCTGCTTGTTTATGTTCGCTATTGTTGGCAAAATGTTATGGAAGAGGAATTTCTTTTTTGCAAGTCATTGCCATCAAGAATGATGGTAGATGAAATATTTTGTGTTATAAATGAATTTTTCACAACTTTTGGCCTGCAGTGGATGAACTGCATCGGTGTTTGCACCGACGGTGCTGCCACAATGACTGGTCGCAACAATGGTGTTGTAGCCTGCATAAAGCAAGTGTCGCCCGAAATTGTAGACACTCACTTCATGATCCATCGTGAAGCATTGGCTTCAAAGAATTTGCACGAAACTCTGGGATCTGTACTCAATGACTGTGTACGGATTGTAAACTTCATTAAAACTAGAACAGTGAACAGTTGATTATTTGCTCAACTTTGTATCGAGGCAGATGCAGAACACAAGCATCTCCTATTGCACTCGGCTATTCGTTGGCTATCTAAGGGGGAAAGTTCTCGCAAGGGTGTTTGAACTTCGTTTTGAATTATTGCAGTTTTTGACCAAACACAATCTCGACCTGACCAGTAAGGTTGCAGATACTGAGTGGCTTGCCATACTGGCATACCTTGCTGACATTTTTAGTCTTTTGAACAGTCTGAACACATCACTGCAGGGTAAAGATGCCAGTTTACTCAAGACATCTATGACTTTGGCGCACGCAACTCGAAAGCAATTTACAAGACATGTTTCAGTAATTTTGAGAATTTATAGAGAGCAATGAAGTCAACGGCGAGATGCTGAAATGGGTCACTGGTGTAATAAGACAGCATCTGACAATATTTTGACAAATACTTCATGTCCGAAGACATTGAAGCTTTTGACTGGATTCGTAATACTTTTCTTTGTGCATCTTCTGAATTAACCGGTCGTGCACAAGATGAATTAGCGGAGCTATCTAGCGATTGCACATTGCAAATCAAATTTGACGATCCTGCTACGGATATCTCTTACTTTTGGTGCATAGTTTCGCTTGAATATCCGTTGTTGTCAGCACTAGCGCTGAAAGTTCTTATACATTTTTCAACAACTTATTTTTGCGAGGTTTCATTTTCTGCATTGACTGCCATGAAAACAAAATATCGGTCAAGAATGAACGTGGAGGATGATCTTCGAGTGTGTTTATCAAAAATTTCAGCCAGAATTGACATACTATGTAAGCCCAAACAGCATCATCTTTGACAACTTTACTAACGTAAATGAAAATAAAATAAACTAGATAATGATTATCGTTGTCTCTCTATTTATTATTGTATTTGTGTAGCAAGCAATGAGCAACTAAACATGTAAAGAAAAAATGACATAATACTGTATATTAGTAATATTTACCCCCAATTACTAAACGCATGAGCAATAAATTATATGCCAGCAAAGGCTAACATGTGGGCCGCAAAAATGTTTGAATTGTTAATGTGGGCCTTGCGTAAACAGGTCCTGAGAACCACTGCACTATAATATACCGTATATACTCACGTAAAAGTCGGGTCTTGAATCCCAAAAAATCGATCAAAAAATCAGACCCCAACTTATATGTGCGTTTAAAAATGCGGCACTTAAATTTTTTTTTTTTAATCTTCTTGCCTCCTCGAATCTCGCTTCAGTTTCTCAAATGCATCAAATTTTGTTGCAGCAGTGCCGTTACCAATTTCTTTCACTACTTCAGTGATGTTTAATTTAAAACCAGCTTTATATTTTCTCCTGATTGAACACTCTATCGTAGATAAGAGATAGTCTTACGTTAAAGGTGTATGAAGGTGTGAGATACAAAAAACACAAAACAGTGCAAACGCGCTTCGGAATAGTTCGGGTATTACCGTGTCGTCACGTAGGCACAATAGAGAGAGAGAGAGGTTCGGAACACGCGCTGATACAGTGCATTGCCGCACCCACATAGTAAAATGAAGGCTGTGTGCTCCAAGGTTACTCTCTCAGGTGGGCGTTAGCATATTATAATCTCTTAGACCAATAGCGTGAGTTTTCCACATTCGACTTATACGACCGACATTATAAAATACCGGAAATTATACAGTAAAATCAGGTCCTGACTTATCCGTGGGAGAACTTATTCATGAGTATATAAGTAGTTTGTTGTTCTGTAACAGGACTGCAACAAAACATCAAAGATACTATTCAAAATACATCAAATTATATAGGTATTGTTATAGTAATTATTAGCATGACTATGCATAAATGTCAGCTTTAAGTATGCATACACAGTTTATTTTATCCATCTGTTCGTCCATTCATTTTTTTATCTCGGTTTATTCTGGCCAGTGTCACTGACATTAATATGTAATATGTATTGGATACCAGGCAGTCACAGCCTACCAACATAAGAGCTACAAGCAGTCATTTGGACTATTAGGTGAGGGAACTTTTTCACCACAAGATAAGGAAACATCTTAAATCGCTAGTTTTTCTCATTAAAAATTCCAGACTAACATCAGTTCCTACTGAATTATGTAAATGTTTGGCCATTTTAGTCCCATTGGAACACTATTTTCAATTTGACTTTTTTGCTTTTTTAATGTTTTTGTTTTGTCTAAATACAGTAGATAATCTTAGATTAATGTTTTGTTAAATTATTCTGATCTGAATATAAATATGATCACACATGAATTCACATGACACGTTCATTCGAATAATTGGGGCAGACTTTAGGAATAATCTCAAGACAGAACAGCAGTCCATCGCCCAGCTCACCCAGTTATTCCCTGAAGTGTATAAGGAAACCCAGAAATAAGATAATAATAAGATACCCTGTCCTTAAAATGAACTTGAGTCTAAGTATTGTGAAGATGAAACAATACAAGCAGTGCTCCAGTGCTATCCTTCTTTAATTTGGGAGGCATAAATGCAGTATATTTTTTTTTTTCCTCAAACCACTTACATTTTGGTTAATTAGTTTTAATACTATTATGGTATACCAAAACAATCAAGTTCCATTATGTTGTATGTGATCTGAAAATACTGATTAAAAAAGTACATGACAATGTGCTTTTTGCAATTTACTGTTTTATGGTACTCAGAAATCTATTAATACACAGAACTTTCTGTCTCATACTTCATTTTATATAGTTAGCTTTCCTCCTATTAATACTACAATTTCTCTACTCTGCATACGTTACTCTACTACTAAAGATATTTAGTCTGTGAGCCTGGATAAATGGTAACGTATACTGTAAGAATGTATAACAGGAATAATAATAATAGTGAAAGTGTAAAGAGAGTATGTGGTATAGCGGGTCCGCGGCTTTAAATCCGTATAGCTGTGCCATTCTCCGTAGGTGCGATTGCACGACCGCGGGGAGTTAATGAGGTAGTTGGAGCGAGTTGCACCTGCATGTGTGGTTACGATCGTTCTCAATTGCTTCATTGGCTTCCTGTGGCATGTGATTAAGGCGCTGCGCCCACGGAGGTGCGGAGGATGTATATACTGTAGGTCAATGAGGTTGAGAAACAGGGATAGATGAATGTATAGAGGAAAAGAGGAAGAAAAAGGAGGTTAAAGGACATGAAAGAGCCGTCTTGTAAGGAGACAGCATGAGCTGGGGCCCCATGAAGGAGCATTTGGTTGTGGTGCTCTAGGGGCTAGTCCATCTCACTGAATGTTTGGGTGAGTGGGGTGTGCAAGTCAGGTGTCCTCTCGAGGGATCTGAGGAGCGACTACGTGAGCCTAACCCTAACCCTCGGGCGGTCTGGCTGCAATGTCTGGAGGCAATCAAGACGGAGGTCGGCCGAAAGGAGCTCATTGCTGTTGGGTCTCCGCCGGCTATGTGAGTTATGAGTTAGCCGGGGAGAATGAGAGAAGGAGGTGTGCTGAGATTGTGAAGAGTGAGACTGCATTTTTAACCTCATATTTTAAAGGATTTATTTATTGTTTTTATCTCCAGTGAACACTTTTTATGGATTATACATTGAAACCGTGATGCACTGCACTTTGTACACTTTTTTGATTGTTTTGTTTTTAATAAAAGCACTTGGCATTCTTGCACTATCCCCTGGCTTCATTTGAGAATTGTCCTCAGTTGTCAGCTCATCTCGGTGACGGTAATGGGTTCAAGAGCTCCCAGAAGTCGGATGGGAGCGTGGAGTGAACCCACATCGTCACAGAGGGATTGTGTTAAAAAAATGCTTTAGTTGCCTCACATTTTTATGCAATCGTTTTGTTCACCCCACTGAATTAAAGCTGAAAGTCTGAACTTCAACTGCATCTGAGTTGATTCATTTAAAATTCAGAACCAAACTTAGAAAAAAGTTGTCTCTGTCCAAATATTTATGGACCTAACTGTATATTACCGAGAATGTTGATAGAGAGGATAAAGAGGTGATGGATTAAGAAGCCATTTATCAACCAGTTTTTCAGGTAATGAAATTCTTCATTAGAAACAAAGAGATGTGCTGGGTTGCCATGAGAGGGCATGGATTAGGTTGTTTAGCTTGTCCCAGCAAACCAGACAAAACGAAAGCCACCTTGTTCACAACATAGAGTAACAGAAACAGCAGTCTCTAGTCAGATTTCTTGGACTAGAATCTAAGCAGTGAATCACACAAAATTAGCCAGCCCTAGTGGTCCAGCATATAAGTGTCCATAGTTTTCTGAAACAGTCAGAATCTCCACTAAATAGCAAGACAAAGCAGAAAATAACTGGAACTTGGCAAAAGTTGTCCAGCATTGTATTTACTGGTTTGACATGAGGAATAAACCTTTAAAAGAAGCTCAGCTCCTCCTTAAATTGCTTATCTGTTGTTCCCAAGAAGAGGATTTCTCTACCTACTCATTGAAAGTAGGATTAAATGAATAAATACACACAAACTCAAACACCAGTTGTATACTATTTGCTGTATCAAGAATAATAAAATGAGTGACATACTGGTGTAATCATTATTGCATAATTACTAAATGAACCTGAGTTCAGCCTGGTTATAATTTCTGTGTGGCCTCTGATAGACTACATTCACATATATGCCTTGTGGTACTAGGGTAAGGTGACCCCCTACAACCCGCTAATAGAGAAAGCAGGATCAAATGATATACACACAATGGTGGAAAATATAACACAAATATCTATCTATATATATATATATATACATATATATATATATATATATATATATATATATATATATATATATATATATATATATATATATATATATATATATGTATATATATATATACTGTATATATATATATATATATATTTGCTGACAATGAAGGAAGATAATGACTGTATGTAACATATTAGTGCTTGATTTACACCCACAGAATAATACAGATAGCATCATTTGAATAAGACAGCATTAAACAGAAAAATAAAAATCACATGCTGAAATTATGTCACGGCATTCACTCAGCATGGGATGGTACACTCCATTGAGCATGCAGTTTTCCATTAACTGCTGATTATTTGTCAGATAATTATAACAGATCAGGGAAAGAGGAAGAAAACATATCTATGCTTTGTACATAATATAATGTTGAACAGTTTTTTTTTTTTATAAGAATATAACTGAAGAGATAAAAGACACTCACTGTATGCCTTATGGGAGAACTGGTTTTAAGGTGTAGAGAGTTCATGTTCAAGTTCATCACAACAGCATTAGCCATCAGGCAGCACAATAGGCTGGTGAAACACATTGTCTAATTATGTCAGACTGCAGATAAAAAGAGATGCCAAAAATTCCCGTCAAAATCTTTAACAATGGTAACAGTGAGAAAAGCATCCTTTACAAATGTTAACAGGCTCTCTCTTTCTCTCTCTACCTTTTATTATATTTACCAAAAAGAAAATGGAGACATCTCCATTAGGAAATTTTAAATGGAAGTAGGTGTTACTTTATGCTAATTACTGTATGCAGTTTTACTTTGAGAGAAAACACTCTACAAACACTTTATTTCCTTTCTTAAAAGTTGGTCAGCAGTAACAGCCTCACACCATGCAACACTCTCTTAGCATCCCTAAGTCTTGTGGTTATGTTTCATGCTACATGACATCACAAATACAAAGCTTTCAATACTTAGACAGTCTATTGTAATCAGCCATATCTCTGCAATTAAAGTAAATAAATACAACTAAATACTCATTAGCACAGGTACACATTACCACATTCCAAATACGTGTGTGTTATTGGGTGTTTCTCTTACTAGGCCTGGCATGAGTAATTGTGGGTATGTCATCTGGGATGGACTTTGTACCCTGTCTAGGATTGATTTCTACCTTGGGTCAGATACTTCCATGATAGGACATAGGTAACTCTGACCACATATTGGCATATAGCAGGTTGATAGAATGAGTAGATACCAACCTAGCATGATTTTAAAGTAGCTCTAAAACAGGGATGTTGGTCATCTGGTAAAACTACATAAATGGATGTTATTTAAGCATTTTCTCTCCACAGACTTTCTCAGTTGTTATACTATATTAGATGCCAAGAAAGCTGATCATATTTTGGCCCTGTCAGAGTTTAATATTTCAGTGTTTTGCTGACCTCAGTTAAGATTTTCTGAATCTAAATTTGACTACAGGAATTTTGCTGTGAGTACAACTATGTTCAGGTTTAGTTGATGAATATTTGATATTTGGTAGATGCATGCAAACTTTTAGTATGGTGAGAGACTTCATTCTAATCTGAATCAATGTTATATTGTTAACTCTTAATAAAGCATTTCCTATTAGTATTCATTTTGTACAGTGTTGAATCTTTTGTCTAAAAATCATTTTTTAAAAAAATAAAAAGGAAACGTCCATGTTTAATCTACAGCAGGGGTCAACAATTACAGTCCTGGAGGGCCACAGTGGCTGCAGGTTTTCACTTCAACCAATTTCTTCATTAGAACTGATTTATTTGTTTGTAAAGCAATATTTTTTGGAGCTTGATGTTACCTATCTCATTTGTTACAATTTAGAAGTCTTAATTGCTTATTTCAGTTTTAAATAGCTGCATTTAGGTTGTAATTGTTTCCTATTTTCTTCATAAGCCAATAGTTAATAATGAGATGCAAATTACAAAGAAACCAGCAGTTCTCCAACTAAATTGGTTCAATTTAAAATTGTGAATATGTTTCATGAAGTTAAGTAAACGTTTGAAATAAATGAGAGAAAAAAGGAAAAGGTCGATGAGTACAAATCTGTTCTGGTCCACAAAAAATATGAATAATGTTCACAGAAAAGAAAATCTACAACGTGATAAAGATTTGTCCTAGAAGGATGAAAGTACTAACAATCCATGTAATTAAATACCAAGTTGCATTATTAGGAAGGACAGTCTTCTAATTAGAAAGCTGGTTGAAACAAAAATCTGTAGCCACTGTGGCCCTTCAGGACCATAACTATTGTTATACAGGATAGCCGTCATCTGTTAAGTCTATATAATATTTTTTGGCATTACCATTTTTGTTATAACTTTCATGGAATTAAGTACATCTTTATTTATTTTATACATACCAAAGCTGATACTTTAAAGTTCAGAATCTCCACATTATTATTGCATTTATGTATAAAGATATTACCGTTTATACTCGCGTATAAGTTGAAAAATTTATGCCTTAAAATGCATTCAAAAAAACAGGGTCAAGTTATCCACGGGGCAACACAATTGTCCATAGAATTTGGGTAATGACATTGCATACTCAACGCTTCACGGTGTTAAGTCACTGGTCATCTGCCATTTCCCATGGTCTTTGAAATAATTATAATCCAGCAATATTATTGCTAATTAGCTAGTTTTTTTCTAATTTAATTAAATAATTCTTTAAACTGTGAAATACTTGAATTTGAGCATAACATACCATTAGCTGCCACGTGCAACCAGATTTGGAATCAAAAGAACCAAGGCAACGCACGCTATCAATGTGATGCAAGTGCAGCCCATGATTCAAAAAATTTCTCTGCCTACCTGTTTGTCTCATCTGACAGTAGCTGAAAAGCAGCATCAGGAGAGAGCAGTCTGAAGTAGTTCAGCAGCGGGTGATCTGTCGTGTCCAACAGCAAGCCATGCTGTCTTGTGAAGTCCAGTAGCCAGTTCGGCTCCCACCGATCAATGTCTGGCTATTCCTCCCACGCGAACCTTGCCGTAGGTGCATCAGCTGCGCGAATGTGTTCAGCTGGCAGCCGATCAGCTGGCGTGGCATCGGCTGGTGTCCGAGTAATTTTGTATAGAAAGTGTTTTGTAATTTAATGAAATTTGTATTGAATATGTCTTTGCATAATTCATTTTGTAATTTCACATTTTCTATTTGAGCAAATGCTCCCAATGAAAATGCTGATTTCTTCCCACACATTTATTATAAATGTTGGTTAGCTGGTGAATAAATCGAGGCTGTATTATGTGAGGCAAGTACAGAACTGATAACTTACTCTTGGGCCCACATGTAAAGTGCAACACTTCTCTACTGACATTGGAAACAGGAATGTAAGCCATATAGCAACTCACACAAACAGGTCCAAGGTCACCAAATGTTGACGTTATTCTCTTATTCTGTCATTCATACTGTTTGTTGACCTGCAAAAATGTGTGCATGTATTTTTCTGAATACACATTATAATGGCAACACTAGGCAACTTCTCTATCTATTATTCCCACTTCCTTCCTTCTTTAAGCAAGTAAGTAACTTTAATTGTCTACTTCAACACACACTTTGTGTCATTTGAAGCCACCAGCATTCATCAAAAATTAACATTTACTTTATAAAAAAAAGGAAAAAAATATGAGGTGCCGGTGGGGTCACTTCAAACTGCTTATACACTAAAATATAGTACCTTTAGTTTTTGTATCTGCAGTGGGTTGGCACCCTGCCCAGGATTGTTTCCTGCCTTGTGCCCTGTGTTGGCTGGGATTGGCTCCAGCAGACCCCCGTGACCCTGTGTTCGGATTCAGCGGGTTGGAAAATGGATGGTTGGATGGATAGTTTTTGTATGGTTTGGCCCTTGCATTGAACTTTTCCTAGGTGCTTAATTTTAGGGCCTCTCTTGGCCTCAGCCCTTTTTAAGAACTTATTCCATTCTTCCATACTACCTTGAGAACTTATATTGTATTGGAAAATACTACCAGTGTGCTATACACAGCAGCACATTCTTTTATAATAAATCCTTGCCCTTTTTAAAGAAATGCACCTCCAGCTGGAATGGATATTTGTTAGTTTTTCCTTAGTGGTAAGACTGGAGAAGTGAAGAGCTTCAGCTTCATTTTCCACCTAGGGTGACTCCTCTGGCTCCCTAAGTGAATCAACAGAAAAAAAACAGTCTGAAGCTCAGTGATTGGTCTATTAAGTCAAGAGAAGAATTGATGACATCTGAAAGGAGAGAGGACAGGATTCAGAGAGAAAAACAGGAGGGGAAGGGAGTGCTGTATGGTCATTTGTGCAGGACAATTGGCCAAACCACCCCACTAGATAGACAAAGAACAGCTGTGAAGGCATGTCCAAAGGGACCATAGGGGTGTTCCTTTCTGTTGATTTATGTTGTCACAACACAGTATAATAATAAAACATTTATTTAAATAAAAAAAAATAGTTATCCTGTCTGTACCATTCCTTACCAATCTTCCAGTTACATAAGAGCAACCCCAGTCACTAACAAATTTACCATTTACCCCTCTCTGTTAACAATCAAAGTAAGAAGAAATTCCACCTGATTAATTTAATATTTAATAATTCAAACTCCTAAACCTACAATTATTACCCATAACAGCAACTGAAATCATCTGTCAAATGTTTTGTTTTGTTATACACATGAAACAAGACACACATTTACTTTTGTTATATCTTTATAAATTGATGATAAGAGGCAAATGATGGATATTTATGAGAAGAGAGTATTATGGAGAAAGAGGAGTCGCAACCTGTATTACTAAAGCTCTTCTTTGCAGCTTTATCCATTCTACCAGTTGGCATTTGTAAAATGTATAATTTATAGTTTTGTTTCTTGTCACTAAGCATTACCAGGTACAATCATTTAAAATGAATCGATGATCCACAAACATTCATTTTGCCTGACAATTCTGTTGAGTTTTTGAAATCTGGTGATGTCATGGGTAGTTCCAATGAAGCTCGATGAATAAGGATTCGAAATGTCAAGCTGACATGCACAGTGGAAATGACCCCCCAGGGCAATCTGAGGCAGTATGCTGACATGCGCAGTGGAAATGAAGCGAGGAGCACAGTTCGAAGCACTAAGCTGACCAGCACAGTTCAAAGGAAGCTTTGTGAAACATCGACACATTCAAAGCCATTGTGCTGTGCATTGTCGTGAGCCTACCAAACATTTAACACTTAACCCTCTAGAGATATTTTGTAATTTGTATTGACATTACACACTTCAGTTCATACAGTTCAGTGACAGACTGAAACGAAAATTTCAAGTAGTTGCTGACAATTCATTATTGTTATTGTGGCTTGCTGTTATTTCCTTTGTCTGATACATAGTGTCAGAAATATATTATTATATATTGTATATTATAGTATATATATTAAAAGTTTCACTGTAAACTTCATATTTGAGTGTTTGGGGACACTGGTGTCATGAATTCATATAGTAGAAAAATATAACATAAACTACAGTGGACTACATGCTTAAATGTGTTTTTGCTTCTGATTGCTATACGGCACTTCCCTTTTAGGACAAATCTCTATAGTTTCAGCCAATCAGTGCCTACCAAACATTCAGCAAGACAATCTGAACCTTCATTGTGAATGGAGTTAGACTGGCACTTCATTTAATTGTATTGAGTTGTTGGACTATACTATTAAGTATTGTTTGTGTTACTGTTTAGCATAACCGATGGCTTACTTAGTTATTAAATGGTTAGGGAAATACACATACATGCTTCTTAAATTATATACTGAAATGCCTACATTTACAGTGTCTGCTTTAGGAAATCATAATTTTTACTTGTTCCTTTTATTATGCATTATAATTCCATCCATCCATCCATTTTCCAACCCGCTTAATCCGAACACAGGGTCACGGGGGTCTGCTGGAGCCAATCCCAGGGCACAAGGCAGGAAACAATCCCGGGCAGGGTGCCAACCCACCGCAGGACACACACAAACACACCCACACACCAAGCACACACTAGGGCCAATTTAGAATCGCCAATCCACCTAACCTGCATGTCTTTGGACTGTGGGAGGAAACCGGAGCGCCCGGAGGAAACCCACGCAGACACGGGGAGAACATGCAAACTCCACGCAGGGAGGACCCGGGAAGCGAACCCGGGTCCCCAGGTCTCCCAACTGCGAGGCAGCAGCGCTACCCACTGCGCCACCGTGCCGCCCATTATAATTCCTCAGTGTCATATATTATTCATTACTACTCATGAGTCCCGCTTCATTGAGATTCTTATATGCTGTATACACAAACATTTTAAAGGGAGCATTTACATAACAAACTGTAGCAGACTTGTCATCTTGTTAAAATGACTTCATTTCTGTGATATTGACAGCCAATTATAAAATGAAAAATCAAGAACTGTGAGTTTGTGTGGACTGTGCTGTATTTTTTTTTCAGGTCACACGCTTTTTTGATATTTCCAAAAGGCTAATGCTTCCCCATTTGTTTATTAATATACAATGGAACCTTGGTTTGCAAGTAACTTGGTTTACAAGTGTTTTGCAAGACGAGCTAAAATTTTTAATAAATTTTGACTTGATAAACGAGCGAGGTCTTGCAATACGAGTAGTATGTATACGCTTTGTCTGCTGAGTGTCATGTGATCACAACTGAGCTGATGGTTCTTCTCTCTCTCTCTTGCTGTGGGATTATGGGCAATCATCTCCTATTCTCCGTCTGAGTCGGCGTGCCTCACTCATATAGTGAACATCCGTACGAGCGTATACTGTTTACTACAGCATTGTGACTGTGTGTGCGCGCGTGTGTGCTGTGACGTGCGAGTCCCCGTCTTGCACCCCAAAACACGAAGCTGAGTCTCAGTACTTTAGCAACACCAGCTTTATTCAGCTTGAAACAGCAACAGCGCGGTTATTTATTGTATCAGGATCTGCCACTCTCCTATACACAGACACAGCAGTCAGGCAGGGTCGTGGCCAAGTAGTACTGTGCCCTGCGCATTTATAATGTTCCTTGTTCCTTGTATCACCCATTGACGGCAGGCACTTATAGCATGTCCACAATCTTTTCGTATTCGCTTTTACGGTGAACTGCTACAGCACTGGGAGACTGCGATTGCTTTGGGACGCTCTTCCGCGTGTCGTCCCATTGGGTGGAATCCCACAAGAGTTTAGAAACTTACTCACACCAGCCATGATTCTTTTCAAAGGTAAAGTGCAGGTTAATTTGTTTTATGTATTTTACTTTATATTTTGTATTAATCATTTTTATATGAATAGTTTTGGGTTGTGGAACGAATCATCTGAGTTTCCATTATTTCTTATGGGGAAATTCACTTTGATATACAAGTGCTTTGGACTGCGAGCACGTTTCCGGAACGAATTATGCTCACAAACCGAGGTTCCACTTGTATTCTGATATTGATTTAGTCAGTCAGTCATTATCCAACCCATTATATCCTAACACAGGGTCAAGGGGGTCTGCTGGAGCCAATCTCAGCCAACACAGGGCACAAGGCAGGAAACAAGCCCCGGACAGGGCGCTAGCCCACTGAAGGGCACACACACACACCAAGCACACACCAGGGACAACTTAGGATCGCCAATGCACATAACCTGCATGTCTTTGGACTGTGGGAAGAAAATGGAGCACCCAGAGGAAACCCACACAGACACGGGGAGAATATGCAAACTCCACCCAGGGAGGACCCAGGAAGCGAACCCAGGTTTCCTTACTGCGAGGCAGCAGTGCTACCACTGTGCCAAATTTACTTTAATTTAATCGAAATTATTTTAAACATCCATCCATTATCCAACCCGCTATATCCTAACTACAGGGTCACAGGGGTCTGCTGGAGCCAATCCCAGCCAACATAGGGCGCAAGGCAGGAAACAAACCCCAAGCAGGGCGCCAGCCCACCGCAGAGCGCACACACACACACACACACACTCACACACCAAACACACTCTAGGGACAACTTAGGATCGCCAATGCACATAACCTGCATGTCTTTGGACTGTGGTAAAAAACTGGAGCACCCAGAGGAAACCCATGCAGACACGGGGAGAACATGCAAACTCCACGCAAGGAGGACCCGGGAAGCGAATCCAGGTCTCCTTACTGCAAAGTAGCAGTGCTACCACTGTGCCACATTTATTTTAATTTAATCAAAATTATTTTAAACGTATTATCCATATTCATTGCCTGTGTAGATATGTAACGTTTGGCGAGAATAAACAAAAAAGTGACAACATATATAGCAGTTATAGTGTGTTTTTTATACTTAACAAAACTCATCGTTTGTTGGAAATGTTATACATTGTACATTTTTATGCTTGGCAGTGGAATGTTTCAGTATACAGCAGATTTATTCCACTTCTGAAGGTGTACATTGTCTGTATTCTCCATTGCATTTGGTCCCAGTGTAATGTGTGCCTGTGCGGCTAATAGGCTAAGGAGCGTAAAATGAGAGCCCAAGTAATGGGAGACAAGACACCTCCTCACCCTGATGCCCTAGGTCTTCTCATAAATATTCCCATCTTTTGCTTTTTCGCATTATTGCCATATTACTATTAGTAATATTGAACACATATGTAGAGAAAAAGTATGTCTAATTTATGTGTATGACAGGAAGGATAGTAAAACATTGAATGAAACTCAGAGTTGATGATTGGTGATAAGTGACAGCAGGTGTCTGCTTTGGGTAACATGACAGGTGAGGAGCAGAGACACGTTAAATATGTCAGTGACTGGGACTGCATAACGGAAAGATGATTTAAGAATGCAGAAATGACAAAAGCTCAGTCTTTCTTTAATTCTATTTACACAAATAACTTATTCTGCCATGCTGTAGCTTGGATGACTTCTTATTCACTGACAAGGGGGCTCCGCCCCCTGCTCGCTTCGCTCGCCTACCCCCGGCGTTTTGAACCCGTGCCCGCTGGGCAGCCACGTGTGAGGATGATGCACGTTTAATACGGAGCGTTCGCCCGTGTCACTCTGGGGCCCCCCACTGTTAATACGGAGCTCCATCCGTACTATTATGCGGTGCATTGTGGACTACTGTGGACCCCGTAGTGTTTCCCGTTTCAGTTTGTATCTCGGTCAGTCGAGCTTTTGTTTTTGAAGCTTTTGAATTCCGATCTTCATTATCTGTAACCTGCTGTCCATGTGTTTGGCCCCCTCGTTTAACCTGTTTATGACGTTTTACTTTGCTTTCTACTCTGTCTTTCATTTCTGATCTCGCTTTATTCTGCTTTTGTTTCAGTGACACCTGGTCCGTGGTGAATATATTTTCCCTTTTTTGAGTAATAATTTTCATTTGTTTCCTACTCTGTGTTTTATTTCTGACCTCGCTTTATCCTGCTTGCGGCATGTCAGACGGTTCGTAGTCTCTCCCGTTTCACTCTGGGGGGGGGGCTTTGTTCTGTAACCTGCTCTCCATGTGTTTGTCCCTGTTCTTTAACCTCTTTATGACGTTTTACTTTGTTTCCTACTCTGACGGTTCGTAGTCTCTCCCGTTATGCTCTGGTGTGGGGGGGGGGGGGGGGGGGGGGGGCTTTGTGTGGCGCCTGCACACGTGCGTAGTCTCTCCCGTTTCACTCTGGGGGGGGGCTTTGTGTGGCACTTGCGCACTATGTCTTTTGCGTCCACGGGCAGGTCCCTGCGTCCATATCCGGTTTACCATTCACATTTAGTAATATGGATCCCTCGCCAGCCTTTGAAAAAGGTGCATTCACAAGGGTCGGATGTTGCTGACAAAGTCAGGTGCTTCTTTGAAAGTTTGACTCCAGATGCACTTCTTCTGGTTGTCAGTACTTGAGTGATCTTTATCTCCACTTCTGGATGAATTTGCAGAGTTTTTTTTGTCTCATTAACACAGAAATCCCAAGGTTCCCACAGATTGTAGAAGACTCGGTTGATGGCTCTGGTTCTGTTTGGAAGATAGTTGTAATTAGTTATACAGCATGCACTTTTATTCACATTGCATTTTGGAAATCAACAAATCATATCAGCTACAAATCTGAAAATCACTGAATACTAACAACATTTAAAGAGGAGTGTCTTGCGCATATACTGTTGTGATACCCATGTCGGCTTTGTAAACTCTACGGTGAAGCATCTCTCAGCCTTTATGACATGATCGACGTGGTGTAGAATAGAAGCTGGAATGTCACAATACTTGTGCTGCCTTATGCCAAATATGTCCATCAATTTACATAGACGAAACTACACATTAAGAAACATGGTATCTTGCGTGAATCTTTCGTAATGCCTCTTAAAAGTATTTATTAACTTATAGATAAGCATAAGGAGGATATTAGAATAAGAGATAAGAAAGGAAAAAAGAGAAAGAAGAACAGAATAGGAGAGAAGTCAAGAGAAATGATTGGAAAAGAGTGTAATTGAGAGTGTGAGCTGGAGCAGTGGACATGAGGCAAGGCGGTTGGGAAGCCCCACAGTGTGTGAGAGGAATGTCGCTCCTATTCAACACAGAATGAGCAGGACTAACCAGTGGCTTTGCAAATCATCCTATGGATGACAAGAGATTATGGTGGCACGATAAAGCCAGGTGCTGGGCAGGTACCAACAGGTACTGACTGAGATGGCTAAGATGAAAGCCACTTAATGGTTCACTGTGCTTTGCTGGTATCTCAACCCCATGGTAGAGAAATGAGAGAAATACTTGCAGTAAGGCTTGAAGTAGAACATAGAAGGAAAGAACCCAATTTTAACTTTGTGATTTTGTTCCTGTTTTTACATTCTTTTGGATTTATTTATTTATATATTGGCTGATTTTAATTCAATGCAATGAACACAGTTTTATGGAATATTTATTGAAATATTTGATTCCACTGCATTTATTTATTGGATACTGCCTTATTTGTAATAAAGCATACAAAGCACTTTTCACACTTATCTTGTTGTTTGTGTCCTCATTGCAATAGTCCATTCTTGGTTCATAATTATCAGTGTCCTGGGAACAGCAAGATGCCAGGACTGTGGGCATAATCTTGTATTAAGGTATCAGTTTGATGATTCTATCAACCGTTTTATACATTATAACATTTTTAATCTGAATTCATTTTCCATTTTCACTGTTAATATCATTGTCATGTTTTTAAAAAGCCTGGGTTGGTGCTACAGGTCCACAGATTCAGCACCCTGGGTTCAAATCTTACATAAGGTTATCATCTTTGTGGAATTTGTATATTTCCCTTGCATCAGAGAGGGTCACCTTGCTTTATGCTACTGTTGTTCCAAATGTAATGCAGATCTGTATCTCTCAAAATCTAAGACTGTCAGATAATTTTGTTTAATTGTCCAAAAAATAATTATTTACTGCATTTTTGTCTGATAATTTATCTTCCATTAAAATCTGTCACTGTGCATCTTCATGTGTGTTGTGGTTAATTCAAAAGAATATTTTAAATATTTTAACTTGCACAAAAGTGATGATGAAGGACCTGCCCACTTTGTAAAGTATACTTTTTATGTCAGTAAAACTGCTTTATAAAAATACCTGTCCACCTATCATATAAACCCACTTTATGCCATGGTAGTATTGTTGAGAGTCAGAGCCTTTCTTGAATACGAAGGGTGCAAGGCAGGAACTAACACTAGATGAAGTGCTGCACATGACTAATTGTTTTTGTATGTTTTTTCTGTTTTATAAATTACAGAACCTGATGCCGCTAAAGAAAAAAAATTTGCAGCAAAAAAAGGTGAGTTGATTTTTATGAAGATCTTTGATTGATTAGTTAAAATCTCTTTCCTGGCTTGTCTTTAGTTAGGTAAAACTATACAAAGCAATCATATTTTTTAAATGGACTCTCAAGGGGAAACTCCGAATATGTTATCATTTTATTTCCAACCTATATCCATACACTTAAAATCCAGACCTTCTTTGCCTTTTTCCACACTGGTACTGTATACCACAACTCTTGCTTTGGTGCTAACCTTTTGCACCAATACAAAACCTGACTTGTAGCCCATCTACTATTATATAAGGCGGTAACTCCAATATGTGTGAACGCTCTGGCTAGAAGCAGATTGTCCAGATAACACACTTCCAACAGAATGCATAGCGTATAGTCTGCTGGCCAAAGTGAGCATATGATATTATTTATATTGATTTTCAGAAAGTATTTAATGAGGTGCCACATGAGAGTTGGGGCATCAAATTAAAAGAAGTGGAGGTTCAAGGTGTTGTGTGTAGATGGGTGCAAAATTGGCTCAGACTCAGGAAATAGAGTATTATGGTGCAAGTTCCTATCAGAACTGGCTGATGTTCACAGTGATGTCCCACAAGGGTCAGTGCTAGATGTTGCTTCTATTTTCTTTATATATAAATGATTTGGACAGGAATATAAACAACAAGCTGTTCGAGTTTGCAGATGATACCAAGTTAGGTGAATTGGCAGATAATGTAGAATCTGTTGAATCATTAGAGAAGGCCTTGGACAGCATACAGGCTTGGGCAGTAGCTTGTGGTAGATGAAATTTAATGTATGTAAATGTAAAGTATTATATGTAGGAAGTACAAATCGCAGGTTTGAATACACAGTGTTCAGAAGCCATTAAGAAGGCTAACAGAATGTTAGGTTATGTAGCACGATGTGTAGAGTACAAGTCCAAGGAGGTTATGCTAAAGCTTTTTAACATTTTAAATCAATCTTATTATTAAAAATGGACAGAAATTTCTGGCAAAGGTCAGAAGAGGCACCCAATGGAAAGTTATTTACAGGTTTAAGTATCTTATTCAGGTATTATGTTGACCAGATAGAACAATATTAGTATTGTAAGCAGTCTGTAGTGCCAGCTTATAGAGGACAACATGTTCCTTGTAGGCAGTTGCATGGACAACCAAACTTGCTTTTCTATTAAGGCATTCAAGCCTTCACCCAGAAGGTTTCATGTGAAGATCATTTAATTTACCTTTTACAACTTAGAGCACTGGGATGAGTGAAATGCTTATGCATTGGTTATTTTCTGTTTGTGCTCAGGATAAACCAGAAACAACTTGCTGATGGAGAGTTTCTGCATATGCAGCTGCACTTGAAAATGCAGAATTACTCCTGGCAAACAGCTCGTGATGAAGTGTAACTTCACCTACACATTCATGAAACATTCTGGTGTTATATTAACTTGTACTGGGGATTTGTTTGCTGTCATTTGCAGTCATTTGCAGCTATCAGAGGTGAAAAAGTGGAAAATTTACAAATTGGTGTAACCACTGTCACGATAAATTGAACAATAAAGAAATTTTTAGTTGAAGTCGCACAGAATCTTTCTCTGTTTTGAGATAGTTGTGTTCACAGAATTCGCTAATGCTTTTCAGTGGAAGATTTAGAAATTTCAAAACTTTGTGGATGTGCTCTGTTCATGCTATCTCAATGAAAACTGAATGCTCTCAACAAATATTATTGAAAAATAAGTGTGCCACATTTCAACAAAATTGGTTCACTTCGGCTGAGTTTTTTAATGCAGTCAGACAGAAATGGCCTAAATAGAGATAAATTGATTAAAAGAATCGTGCGTTCCTTCTATCAGTAAAAGAAATGGGTTTGCTGTTGTTGGAATTACTCAATGATGAGCTTGCTATGTTAAGTTCTTAGATTCCAGATTCACAGCTTAGCCTCAGCAGGACATACAGTGTTTATTAAACCTTGGACTTTAAATCTGCATTCAGAATTCAAGTGCCAAATATAACTTTACCTGGAAGTGCTGGGGGGAAGAAGACCGGGGACACCCGGAGTGCTTCCAGGTACACAGCCCGCACTTCCACCACACCAGGCAGTGCTGGCCAGCGCTCATTGGGAGGCACCTGGAGCAAGTCCAGGTGATTATAAAAGGGGCTGCCTCCCTCCATTCGATGGCTGGAGTCGGGAGAGAAGTGGACAGAGTTCGGAGGAGAGGAGTGGAGGCGGCCAGAAGAAAGGCATTGAGTGAAGGGCCTGGACTGAGGGTGATTGGTGCTGCGGCACTGGGGTTGTGTAAATAGTGAAATGTATAATAAACGTTTGTTGGTGCTTGAACCATCGGTGTCTGCCTGTCTGTGTCCGGGCTGTTCCCCACAATATCTAATGGCATATTCCCTTTGTATCTTTGTGTCTGTGTTTATTTTATCTTCATGTTCCTCCCAAGCCCCAGAGATTGGCATATTGTGTTAGCTGGTGTCTCTACATCAGCCTTTTTTGCTTGCATGTATCTGTCCTCTCTACCCTTCGTGGGCTATAAATTGATATCGATGGGATCCTGGTTGAACCCTCAGCATCAGTCCATAATTTGGGTGTCATCTTTGATCATCTCCTTATTTTCCAACCACACATTAGCTCAATAGTACAGACAGCTTTTTTCATCTCTGCTACATTGCTCATCTGCATTCTTTCCTCAGTGTGAAGGATACTGAAACACTCATTCATGATTTCATCACTACCAGTCTGGACTATTGCAATGTATTGTTTTATGACCTCCCGACTAAATATATGAATAGATTATAATATGTTCAGAATTCTGCTGCTCGTTTACTTTCACACACTAAAAATTCTGCTCACATCACTCCTGTCCTCTATGATTTGCATTGGTTACCAGTTTCTTCAAGAATCAAATATACAGTAAAATTATTCTCATCACCCTTCATGGTTTAGCCCCTCATTATCTGTCTGAGCTGCTGCTTCCTTACACTCCTGCCCGTGCATTAAGATCATCATACACTAACCTACTCACAGTACCTAAATACAGGTTAGTAACTATGGGTGGTACAGCTTTCAGTGTGATGGCCCCTAAAATTCGGAATGCTCTTCCTCTCAGTCTTCGCGAGGAATAATCTATTATTCATTTCAAACTCCTGTTAAAAACACATCTTTTAAATGAGTATTATTCATTTTCTTGTATGTAACTTCTACTGTCTTGTTAATGTGTTTTTGTTGAATTGTAAAGTGTCCTTACTATTATTATTATTAAAGAATGTGCCCTGTGATGAAGTGCTATCCCATTCAGGGTTGCATCCTGCCCTCTTGTCTGATGCTCACAGAGATGCATCTGCACTCAGTAATGGTAAAAAAAAAAATTTAGAAAATGGATGGATGGTTGAAAAACATGTTTATTAATCACAGATGCTATTAAAAAGTAAGACAATGGCAAAGAAATGGTAAAGAAATCTTGACTGTTCCTTAAGAACATTCAGCCTTTTGTGCCATCATGAAACAAAATGGTTTAGAGTGTTGTTATTTTAAGAATACATTTCAATACAGTTACTCTGTTCCATCATGTCTTGCTTTACAGCACCTGAACCTGAAAAAGAAAAGATCTCCCCACCAAAGAAAGGTATCCTTTTTCATAAGGTGTTATAATTGTGCATTTTCAATAGTTGAAGATAAGTGCAGATTTGCAGTAAGAGTCCATAATCTAGGTGTACATTTTCAGAAAAAAGCTGTATATGCTGTAATAACTTTTTACTGTTTACTTGGGAATTTCCTTTGCTTCATTCACAGCATTATTTTTTACTTTATATTGCAAAAAGTCTTTTTTATAGTTTTGTTAACTCTTACACTATATACATATAATCTGACAGAGAAAAGAGGGAATACAGTACAGGTATTAAACTATTTTTATTCAATATAATTAAAAACAATCAAAAATCAGAACATTTCATTTCTGTCCTTAAATTTTATATATTACTGTAGGATGTACTGTATATCTGCTTCTATGACCTATTTTGTGCCTCTTCACTTATCAAATTTTTATTATTATCTGAAGGGTAAACACCTGTATTCGTGGTGCCTTCTCTAAGGATTAAGAGTTTAAGTTGTATGTCTTCTTACATTATTCACTATATGCCTTGAAAGCCTTCCTAGTTCACTTTCCTTTATATGAATTTATTAATGTTCTCTTTCAACACAAATATCACTATCAAAGTAATAATCCACATTCCAATAATCAATCATAACTGGCACAGAAGGTAGCTGTTAATGTTTTCTCTTAGAAGACAAAACTTACAATCATTCTGTATGCCTAAGGAGTATTTTATGTTTAAATTAAATCTGAAACATCTTGGTCATCTTTCCAAGAAGTCCTGTATTGGCCAAGAGTATCAATAGAGCATCATAACACAAATCCACTTGACTTAGGGCAGAATGGTGATGCAATGATTGAAGCATCAAGCAATCAACCATACTGGGTTCAGTTCTTGCATGTGTTTGCACCCTCATTTCCACATGGGTTTTCATCGGAGTCCCTCAGTTTTCCTCCCACATCCCAAAGACTTGTGTTAGGTGAATCATCAAATTTAAATTGTCCCATGGGAGTGTGCGTGAGGATGAGTGGGCCCTGCAGTGTTCTGCTGCCTGTGCAATGTTAGTTACTGCCTTGTTCCTCATGATGCTGGAGCTGACTTTAGTCCACAGTAATCCTGAGGCACATTAAGTGAGTTTGAATGGACATCTGTACATAAATCAATGGAAGTGCAATTTTAATGACAGGGAACAATTAATAATAGTTAAAACGATACAATAATTAAAAGGTAGGTTATTGTAATTATTCAGTTATAACCTGTATGTTTATCAGATGGCTCAAATGCATTTTATTCCATTGGTTTAGTTCCTCAGGAAAAAACAGAAGAGAAACCTTCAAGAGTGAAAGATGCAGGTATGTTCATTAATCTATTTCAGATACTAAAATATTTTGAAATATATAACTAGGTAGTAAATATTCCTAATTATTTTGTATGTTCAATTTATATACGGCCCATGCTTTTCTGAACCAAGCCAGTCTACTATAGGGTTGTCTTTGCAACTTGGGCATAAAGTATGTGTAAACCTCAGAAGGTTGTTAATCCATTGCAAGGCATTTTCAAGCATACACATAAATACTCTCATATTGGAACAATGTGAATTATCAATGGACCTAATCTGCATTTCTTTTTGGCTTTTGGAGCATGGGTGTATACAAAGGCGTATATATCTGCAATATATTAAACTGTCCAATAATATTTAAATATAACAGATTAAAAAAAGAAATACATAAATGTTGTAATAATTATTTAAAACTAATAGAGATGATTCTATATTTAACACATAGTTTGCTTAAAAATGCAGCTGAATAAAATGCTTATTTCAGGGATGGAGTGTGTTATGTTATCATTAAAAGCCCAAGCACCAGCAGAAATGACCACTAGATGGCAAAATGTTTATTTGTGGGGACTGCAATAATGCAGGAATGGAAAAAATGCTATCAGGGTAGTAAGATGTGTGGGGATTTAAAAAAATTAAATATCACAATAATCATATAGATATTTTTATTGATATTAAAATTGCATTTTTATTTCATTTCACCATGTATACACAACAAAAAAATTGGCATGACATCCTGTGTAGTGGTTAAAGCAGACTGACTGCTGTTCATCACCAATGTGCAGACTCCCCCAAAAAATTGAAAGTAGACACTTACAAGATGCCTTGAAACCAGCAATAACCGACATAACTGTTGCAAGCTTGCATTGCTAACTTAATGTACAATTAAAGTAATGATGTACATATTCATGAAAAATTAAAACTGTTTTAAAATTATGTTCATGGAATTTTAATCCTTGCAGATTTGGAAATACTTCTAGGAAGTTATCATGGTCACAGACGTATGGTTATTATTAACTTTGGATCAATAAGGAAAGGATTTTTTAAAGAAAACTCTTCTCTGAAATTGAAACTTACCAACCTTCAACCATTTTAAATGGATAACCTAAGTTGGGAAAAAGTGTACAGTGATTTTTTTATTCCATTAATTGAAGAAATCATCAAATTTTTGTCTAGAATTACAGATTTGCTATAACTATAGATATCTAATACTGCCAGACAGACAGCCAAACAAAAAAAAAATCACAAAGTAAACAGCACAGTTTTTAAAAAGAAAAAACCTAAAATCAATTTATGCGATCATTTCATTCATTTTAAATTACTTGGAAAAGTGCATTCACAAAAGCAAATATACAAAAACCCTGGATAAATATATGAGTGACTCAAGGGCTTGTTTGAGAAATTGTTTAATAAAGTTGCTGCTTTGAAAGTTGACAATTTGAATTTGATATCTTGGTTTATTATTTTTTAAGCAATTAATATATATATTATATTTAAATAACAAACCTTTTCAAATATATTTTTGTTTTGCTTTTAAATCATGAGCTTAATGCTCTTTTGAAACTCTTTTATTTAGAAAAATGAGCATAAAAACAGCCCAATGAAACAAATGAGAATAACACAGCAGGTACAATAGTATGTTCCAAAATCAAACCAAAGTTTGATCAATATTGTTCTTTAATAGACAATAAAGTAAAAAGATTCAGCAGAGACCTGATATGTTTACTTTATAATTACTGTACATTAATGAGTTCTTAACAAGTTCTGAAAAAATCTGAATGGATTCTCTTAAAGAGATGTTTTTTTCCGATTTTAGATAATATACTCTAGTACATCGCTTTCCCGTGGATAGGCACTTTTCCAGCTGACCAAAATAAGACTCCATGCAGGTAGTGCAGTACAGGATATTATTTTTCATAGCACACTTTAATCTCTATGATATTATTTAAACGTTTCTTTTAAGATACCTGGAGTGATTTTAAATCCAAGGCTGAGTAGGAGATCTATAGATGCCTTGCCAAAAAGACCATTCCCAAAATATGTGGTTTAGTGATGTAAACGTTTGTTGACCTTGCTCACCAGTTGCATCTTACCCTGGGCACATTTTAGACAATTTTAATTGAGATTTATTTGAAAGATAAACAATTTTAGCTGAATCATGGCATGTTTGTATTTAATGAGCATCTGAATTCTCTTCTTATACTGAAATTGTATTTGAGAGATCCCTTTTTTCATACTTCCTTAGATGCAGGGTTCATTATTTTGTAAGTTCCTTGAAATTCTTTACTCTGGAGATGCTGTTTGAATCTTCATTCGACCACACTTACCTGTTTCACTTTAGTTTTTTGCACTGTGAGTGGGAAAGGTGAGAGAAGCTGGGAAGGTTGTTTATTATTTAGTTTCTAAAAAGAATTAAAAAGAAAAAGTGTGTCGCTGAAAGGCAAAATTTAGAGCTTAGTAGTTCAAAAGATGCAAAAATATTCAATCTGGAGATCTAAATTTCACAATCACTAGATTGAATAAAGCATATATTAAACAGGAATGAAATCAGAGCTTGAATTTAAAGTGTCACAGAGAGAAAATTCTACCCAGAGTAACAACAAATTGGGTGGCTTTTATTAAGTTAGTGGGAACTCAGCATATAGTTTAAAATGTCTAATGTGGACCACTTAATTTTTCTTAACATATCCACTTAAATTTATTCACTTATATATTTTCCTATAAACGAAAAATGAATACTGCTTAAAATCAGTACTGAAAATAAAAATAAGACATTGTATGATTGCTATATAGCATTGATCAGCGAAATTCACTAGTGTGTTTTTCTCAGCGAATATGCTGTGTTCGCTGGTGACCTTGTTTGCTGAATATTTTCTGGAAAATTAGCCATGTGGCTAGCTTAGATTAACATGTTTTTCGCAGCACCCCATGATGCATCACAGAGCCGTGACAGCCATGCACAGACCTATCACAAATGCATTTTGTAAACATACATTTTTAGTAAATGCCTCATCAGTGGCACAGTGGTTTGCATTGCTGCCTCACAGCTTAGGTCACATTTTTGGCCACAATAAATGGTTCAGCTTAGTTTGTAGGTGTTTCCCTAGTCCTCAGGGCCAATTTAAAGACCATTGTGCCATTATACTGTAATCCAATAAAAACTAGTTCAGTTCCTCTTTTCCCATTGACTTCAGACACTTCTGTGATTTCGCTGAAACTCACAACAAGGCAAAGTCCCCAGGGTTTGCTCATTACTATTGCCATATGAATGAATGAATATCAAGATAAATCAGGATATCTTCATTTACACATAGTCTTTTGTAACAATACACTTTTCAAACAAGGTTTATCAGAAGGTCAGGTTTGTGATATTTCCAGTTGTGAGATTTGTTTGCAACAGCATGTTAAGAAGATGTTAGCTGGTTAATAGTACGTATAAGAAGTAATATTTGATCAGCATGTCAAATAAATTGAAATTTAGAAAGTCCCAAACACCTGATTCTCCAGTTTTCCAAATGACTCCCTCCTCTTTAGATTTTCCCAACTTTATGGCTATCATTGTGAAATCAAACTTGTTAATTTAAAATTATTCTTGTTATTTCAGAGTTCCTGTAGAGCATCCTTTGTTCTGTTGTATTAAAGCCACCTCACATAAGTGATTGGTCTTAACTATTGGTTATAGATCTGTGTTACTCCAGAATTAGCCATTCAATTAGCCATTCAATTAGTTTGTACATTCAGTAATTACTCCTAACTTTAAATTTCCCTCTTCTACTATTCAAATGTGTTTTGTGTATGCCTTAATTAAATTAGTTGCATTTTAGTTGTTATAATAATAAAAAGTGCCGTCTTGCATTAATAAAATTTGTTCACCAGAAACTAGTTGTTAATATGACATATAAAACAGGTTATAGCTACCATTAAGTAGGAGGATATATGTACAGGGAGTGCTAACAAGCTGTCTCAAAATATCAACAAAAAGGGCTTTAATTAAACTACAATAGAAATTAACACAAAAGAAGAGAAGAAGTAATATAAATAAGATCAAAATCATAACAGGCTACTAGAGGCGGGTTACCCAATGTACCAATCTGTACTCCTTGTTTGCCATTTTTAATAACATACATCTTCTTCTAAATTGGCTTTTATTACTCCTGCCAGTTGAGCCCAATGCCAAACTTGCTTCCCAACGCCATGCTGGCTAGCTGTGTGTCTGGAAGAAGCTTTTAAGCTTTGGCCTTTTACAACTTCTGGGGTCCCAGATGACATCACAGTCCCTGAGCTGCCAAGCTTACCTCCTAGTAGACTTCAGGTGCTCCTGTATTTCTACAGCACTATAAACACTGCCAAGCGAAAACCAGATAGACTGAGCTTCTCAGAGCCTCTTATGATCTTTAATATATTTAATAGTGTCTACATACTGCCTTCTTGTGGCTTTAAGTAAATAAACCAGATTAGCTGTCATTACCACATGATTAACATAAAATGCTATTCCATGCTGGTAGTTCCAACTACAGATCACAAATGCTGTGAGTACACTGTCGTACTTTAGATTACAAAATGACAAAAGCATTTCAAATAGTCATACATTCTGCGTGTTACTGTTTATCAAAGGAAATGGCGTCTTATCTATAGCATATTCACAATAAATAATCTCAGTAAACAATACATCCTGGATTAATTCACTTTAGTCTTCCCTAGCACATTACTTGTGAACATATTTCAGTTAGAAGATTACACTTTTTCTGAGTATAATTTTGTTTCATACAGCTTCATGCTATAGCTAATATATGAATTAATAAGCTAAAACTGTTGTTTTTTTTAAATCACTGCTGTAAAAATCTAATTATTTAGAATTAAAAAGAAACCAGCGATTTATATTTCACTATAAATAAGAAAAACTTAATCTCAAAAAGAAGACATTCTCTTTTGACTTCTTGTAAGTTTTTGTTGTAGCTTACAATTAACACCACCAGACAGAATTTGAATATGACAAATAAATGACAGGGTGTTGTGGAATTTAGCTAGAAGAAGAAAGGAATAAACTGTTTCTTTTCAGTAAAAAACTAGGTAATACACTCCTCTGCTAAATGCAGATTAAGGATGTACAACCAATGGCTCATATAGAGATATTTTACAATGAATATATTCACTTTAGAACAGGAGAAGGAGGAGGAGGAGGAGGAAAGATTAAAAGAAATCCCAAAGCTTTTAAGTAAGAATTAAAATAAAACCTCTCATTCTTACATGGCTATCATTTGCCTTTCTATAAGAAATTATTCTTCATGTGACTTTTGCTGTTAATTTGAATTCTGGAAAAATATGCCTTGTACAGTATACTCAACAATTTACATGTGGCTCATACTAGCACACTTTGTTTTTTCCAATTTTCTCAGATGGGAATCAGACAGATAATAATAATAATAATAATAATAATAATAATAATAAAAATAATTTAGTTGGAATCTCAGCCCAGCCTACTGCATTTGAGCTATTTTCACATTGTCTGTATGAGTTTTTCCTGTTTCTTAAGTTTTCTTCCCACGTCTTAAAAAAATACACGTTAGTTAACTACAAGCTGGCCTGGTATGGTTATTGGTGTGCCTGTAAATGTACCCTGTGTTGAACTGACATTACATTAGTTCATGACAGTGGGTGTAGCTAGAGTTTGTGCCACTAGGGGTGGGCCGGTGCTTCAATTTGCCACCCTCCAACATATCTAAATATGTTAACTTATCTAAATAGAAAATTAAAATGGCGTATAGAGAAAAATTAAAAAAACTTTTGCATAGATTTATTCATATATAGCGAAACAGCAATAATTTTTTACATATAATTATTTATAAGCATCAACTAGACAAGTGTATAGTATAGACGCACTGATAAGCCATGTTCAGATTATTAGTTTAATATAATTACTCTGCAAAGACCAGAACCAGTGTAGTGTACAAGTGATAGGTGGGGATGTTTTATGCGCAGAGCAAGAACGCATTCGGATTGATAACGAAATGAAATTATAAATTGTAAATTAGTTGTTTATCTTCCTAGAAATTATTATCAGTGTGATGTTTATGTTTATTTTTGTTATTGCCTCATAAATTTTAACTGCTGTGTCTAATGCTGTCACAGAAGGACAATCTGAAAATTGTTTTTGAAGCATCTGTGGATAAAAAATCAGAGAACTAGACTTTTTTCATTCATGAGTGATATTTTTCTGAACCCTGTTGCTTACACACGCCTTTTGGCCAATAATGCCGCCCCCAAAAATGTGCCGCCCGAGGCGAACCACCCTCTCCACCCGCCCCTAGCTACACCGCTGGTTCATGACACTGCTGAAATGGACTTTAGACCCAGAATTTAGCTTTTTTGTAAATGAATGTAAAGATGAAACATAGTGATCGGCTTCAAAACATACCAAATGTAATGGAACTTCCAACTATCCAGTGTCAGAAACTCGACACAGAGTCATGAAAAGGTTTGGGGCAGCCACCCGTATAATTGGTTTCCTGGCTGCAAAGTTGCGTAAATGAATACAGTACTGCTGTACACAAAACCAAGTCCAAAACAGAACTGAGGGAATAGGGAAAAGGTGCAGGCTTTTAAAGGGGAAGACAGGAAGTGAGATCATAGGGGTCGGGCTCATGAAGGTCTTCAGCCATTGGTTCAAGCCCGGACGTGACATCACAGGGGCCGGAGCCGGCAAGGTCTCCTTCCATAGGCTCGGTCCCGGAAGTGACGTCAAGAGAGCCAGGTGGAATCTCCCGTGAATGGTCTACAGGAAAGGGAGAAAAAGAGTCAGTGCACTCTGCCACATCCCGGTATGCCTTGGAACTGCCCTTACTCAAGCCCTTTAGTTGCCTCCCATGCGCACGTGTGTGACACCAGCTATTTGCTACTCTCATTTTGTAGCTGTTAATTTGTATCTTAGTCATCATGAAATATGTTTTATTCATTGATGATTGCCTGGCATAAATAATTTCTTGAGGTCATATTGAAGGGTCATCACTTTAAATTCTGCCTTGCAGGCTGAAGCCAGTTTCCTAAAATAACCACAGCTAGAGTAGACAGACTGATAGTGGAGCAGCTGTTTTGACTTGATTAAAGCTAAACAGTTGCTGAAAGGATTTGAAGCCATAGAATTATATTTAAAAAAAAACAAAAAGTACAAGGGACTAGCAGTACCTTAGGTATTAGCCCCAAAAATTGTGACATCACAGAGAAGTAACAAGAGACTACTATAGATAAAATGCACTGTAAGATGAAGCTTTCCCCTCAACGAATCCTTTTGATTCGCATATTTATACAGTAGATACACTGTAGGGCTGAGGATGTATTTTACAATTTCTTGGCTGAGAAAGAATATTTCCCTGTAACAAAAAACTGCACCCATAAGCAGGTTGCAAGGAATCCATGCTTGCCAATTGAGATGAACAGTGCTGCCCTTTTCATGGAACTTACAGGTCACATGCAAAATAAAGTTGTCTAAAATAGCAGGTCCACACCGTTTTTATGGCTTTTCTTTCAAGTAGTATTTAAACCCATCCCATGCAGAGTTTCAGTTGGTTGAGACCAGTGGTTCATTCCTGGGCACCCTATGTGTATTATCTGTAACTAGTTTTACAATCCATGAAATCTAAGTGATTTAATTTAATTCACTGGTCTTTTTCCCCCTTGTCTTCTTCTGCATCCACAGTATTGTGATTTCTAAATTTACAATACATTTGCAGATATTTGTATTTTTGCTATAGCTTTAAATGCTTGACTCTCTTTTGTTGTTTTTCTATTAGTTTGCTTTTTTCTGTGTAGTTTACTCTTATTTGTGTCCTAATAATGACAATTAGCAATGAGCAGAGCAGACATCCAGGCAGAGGACACTGAATGTTGAAAGGCTGTATCTACTTCAGCAAACTGACCCCCTAATGTGCTCATTAGTAGATAACGAACTAAAGAGCCAGAACTCCTGTAACACCAGAATAGAAATCATGATGATAATGAAAATCTTAAAACCCAAGTTTAAAAAAATCATTCACTTATCTGCATCTAACACACATAAATGCTTGGTGCATTCTAATAATAATTTTGCAAAATGAGTTTTGCACTTTCTGTGTTGACCCCAAAACACAGAAAGTGAGAAATAGCTGCTTGCTTAATTAGGTAGGGAGTCCAATTAATAGAACAAGTTGGTGAAAACAAAAGCATGTAGAAGTGCTAAAGCAAATTAAGTAGCTTTCTGAATGTGAGAGAAGCACACAAGTAAGTGTTGTTACTTTAGAAGAAGCAGGTAAACAAGTCACCTGAGATAACAGAGATAGAAAGAGACCATGACACCTGTTTATAAAAAGTAAAATACATTTGTATAGATTGTCTGACAATGGCTTTTCGATAAACAGTGCAATAATGTCAATTTACTTTTATTCATCTTTATTCATCTACTTTAATAAAATGTATAGTTTGATAAGTACATACTGTAATTCTGTGTTTTTAGTATTATTATATGAAATTCAGGAGAAGTGGTAATACTAGAACAGTCCCAGAAAAATTCTATTTCTTTCTCATAAGGGTTATGGTGGCAATGTGAAACACCAATCTTCTTGTTCCACATCAAGGCTCTGTCCTCCTGGGAAATCCTTGATCATCCTAAAGATATAATCCTTCCAGTGGGTCCCAGATCTTCTCTCTACAGTGCTGTGCAAGCCCAAACTAACTTCAACTGGAGCAGTAGCAACTTAACTCCATGACCTGAAGTATCTTAGTTCTACATCCTATGATTGATAGAAATCTACACAGCCCTATGGTGGAATGTCATTTCTGTCACATCTACCCATTAAATCCATGTAAATCACAACTAAAATGTATGTGACCTTATTTGTGGATAATGACTTACACTAACCAGTTGAAGTGGTCATCTCCACTAACTAGTAAGATGTCCATAGTATCACCCAATACATAAATGTCCCGATTTCATCCATGTTTTCAAAAATAGGTATTCAGATTATTTCAATTAAGGAAATTAGGGAACTACATCCCTTCAAATGCAGAGCACAAGTAACCTTTTTTTGTGGTGGGGGTTTTTGGGGACACCTTGACCTCTGACTTGGATCTAATGTTTCTCATTCTTTTTGGTCACATGGTGTGAAGTGCTCTGAATTCTTCTGGCAGGTTTGCCTAGGCTAACAGTTAGAAATTAGGTCTGGAGCTTGAATCCATACAGTTTTCCTTGTTTTTTACTGCCTAGGGTTAGCCTTTTCTTTTTGCCATTATAACCAAGCATTGAGGCTTCATCTTAAACCAAAAAAAATCATTTCAATTGCTTCTTATGAATACCACTTGAATATATTTTAATTAATATTGCTGTAATAGTTTGTTACTATTGGTGCTGTCTAATTGTATACTAATCCTTTCTTTGCAGAACATGAAAGAGAGAAACCAAAATCTCCTACAACCCCTCCATTGAAAGGTAAGCAAAACCTAACAGTGTTGAATCATATTTAATTTATGGCAACACAAGCAAACTGTCACAGTTCCTCAAATTCATGTAAGGGAAATCAGGATGTAAACAAGTCCAAATAAATTAAGTTACCGGAAGCAGTAAAGTGTAAATGAAGCATACTGAGACACTTGATGATGATGTGATATACAAAAAGCAGCTGGCAAATGTGATAGACTTTTTTTCAGAATAACAACTGATAGAGAAAACGACTCACTGTTGTAGTCACAGGAGTGTATAAACCAGGGGTGATTACAAGTAATGTTGTTGTATGGCAGAATATTTTCCATAGTTTAGCCTTGGCTAATATATAAGATTAATAGATACACATTTGCTTGGGCTGCACATAATAGCAAAAAGCTTTTCCAAAATTTTCTGATTTGGAGGATAAACCTTAGAGTGATGCATTAAGAAGCTTTGGAAAAGAAAGATTGTTTTGGTGATGTTTTATTCTGCAGCGTATTCCTCCAACCTGTCATGAGCTGAATGTAAATAAAATTGGATGCAGTCTTTTTTTACCTAGAGGAAAGAGTGTCTTCAGGAGATAATAAAGACATTAGTTACAAGACAATCTCAGCAAATTTCACAAAATGGAAATAACTAAAGGAATTTTACTGAGAATTTATAACTTATTAATGTAAAACAACAGTCTTAAACCTGCTTAATCACATTGAGCCTTACTGGGTTGGAAGGTCAGGATAATGCTGGATATGGCACGAAACACAAACACACAGGGTCACACAGGGCCAATGTACAGTCTTCAATTAGCCTAACATACACCTCTTTTGAGATGTAGAAGGGAACACATTACAGACAAAGGAGAACATGCAAACATCATAAAATATAGAGGCACAAAAGATGTACTAAGTATATTAAATCTGTGATGTACCACCACAAATCACTGTGCCACCCTAGTTAGCAGATATAGTATCTTCAGTTGCTCCAAACAGGGATACAAAAATAACCTTAAAATCAAACTTAATGTATTTTATTGTCCCGCGGTGGGTTGGCACCCTACTTGGTTCCTGCCTTGTGCCCTGTGTTGGCTGGGATTGGCTCCAGCAGACCCCTGTGACCCTGTGTTCGGATTTAGCGGGTTGGAAAATGGATGGATGGATGTATTTTATTGGCTTAATACAGTATGATAACTTTGATAAGTATGAAAGAACATGGTGGTTATGCAATAGAAAAGAAAATGACTTCTCAGTTTTAGTGTAAAATATGAAAAACAAGGTTAGAAGAGAAGAGCAAATAGTTTGAGCTACAAACTAAATTTAGAGTATGTGCAGAGTTGCAGGATGCAAATTAGGTGAAAGCCTTCAGTTAAAATAGTTCTTACTGGTAATCACTCAGACTTTAATATGATACGAAAATTGAATGCTCTAAATGCTGGCAATACTACTACTACCACACAGATTGAGCTTCCTGAGGTTGAATCTTACACTTGATTGTATTCTGTGTATATTTTGTACTTTCTCCATGTATCTCTCTGTGTAACAAATCCCCAGATTATTGTTTTTTATCCTTAATCTCAAGAACCTGTGTGTTGGGATTAATTAGAGTTTCCAAACTGGGATCCTGTAAGAGTGTGTGTGTGTGCGTTTGGGAGAGAGTGGGCTCTGTGATGGACCAGGTGCTCCATCCATGGTTGATTTTTGCCTTGCACCAGGTGCTTCTGAGATAATCTGCATTCTTCACCCTTAACATGTGATCCTTAAGTGGATTAAGTGAGTCTGATGGTGTCAAAGCATCTACTTGCCACAGACACTTGGGAAAATAATAAACATCTGGAGTCCCAGAGTCAAAATGAAAGTCTTACTGACTTTGGTTAAGTGGTCTTCAAGGACATTGCATGTTGCACATGTGCAGGTTTTATAATTTATGTTAGTTTTAAATTGATTACTTTTCTCTTGAAGCTCTTGTCATTTTTGACTATGTAATTAAACACTAGTGTCTTTGTGTGTGTGAGTGTCTGTATCCAGTCCCTCCAAGCAATCTGATTGGACAGTTTGGCTTTGGTCTGGTTAGTCTGATTGACATTGGTGGATCAGTGGTTACAGATGATAATATGATACATTAGGTGCGAAGTTCAGTTTCTGATTGTGAATGTTTTTTTTTTTTTACAAAAAAAAAGTTAAAATTGGGCATTTGAGCAAATAATGTAGAGTGCAATACTGGGATGCAAAATACTGAGATACTAGGAGGTACAAGAGGGCAAGATATCTCAAACGTTTTTAAATTTATTCTGTTACCTAAAGTTGATAGTTATTGCTATCTATCGGTATCAATATATATATATCTATATATATCTATATATATATATATATATATATATATATATATATATATATATATATATATATATATATATATATATATATCTATATATATATATATACACAGTATGGTTAGTAATGATATTATAATATATATATAGTTCTGGGGTCCCAGAACTCAATTTTGGCATTGGTTTTTGAATTACCATATATACTCGAGTATAAGCTGACCCGAATATAAGCCAAGGTGCCTAATTTTACCTATAAAAACTGGAAAAACTTATTGACTCGAGTATAAGCCTATGGTGGGAAATGCAACAGCTACTGGTAAGTTTCAATAATCAAAATAAATACCAATAAAATTACCGTTCATTAATTGAGGCATCAGTAGGTTAAATGTTTTTGAGTATTTATTTCAAAGAAAAACATTAAAACTAGCTATGTAAGCGGAGAAGAGGGTCAACAAAAACAATATGGTATCTCTCGCTCGCTCACTCTCACGTGCGTGTGTGTGTGTGTCTCTCTCTCTTGCGCGCGCACGTGTGTGTGTGTCTCTCTCTCTCACGCTCTCTCTCTCTCTCTCGCTCGCTGCACAGGGAGAGACTGAACACATGCGGAAATCATCGCCATGCACAAACCAAAAGGGAAACTGGCTTGTTCGTATACCGGGGGGCTGCAGGACCTAACTCAAATATAACCCGAGGGTGACGTTTTTCAGCACATTTTGGGTGCTGAAAAACTCGGCTTATATTCAAGTATATACGGTAGACATCTTCTTCTAATGGTTTTATGGGGGTTTTTTATGTTTTATTTTTTTTCACCTTTCTTATGCTCCTTCTTTGTTTTCCAGGACACTGCCATTTCATGCATTAATTGGTAGAATATTGCTTTGCAACAACATTTGGAGGTGTGCATGTTCACATTATCACTACAGCAGAATAAAATGGTCAGCGCCATTACGCTTTCTGATCATCTTAGTTTGCTGATTAATCATAAGAAATCTCTACATGTGGTGGTTAATATTCATAATTAATGTTAGACACATTATTTTTGGCTTTTACTTTTAGTTTAAGTTTAGTTTTGATGAAAGTTTGAACATATTCTTGATATTGGAGGCCTTTCTGGTTTCTTGGCAATTCTTCTCTTAGTCATCTCCATTATTTCAAGTTGCCCTTCTTTTTTTTGGAAAACATAACGGCAGGCTATTGTCTTATGAAGGCCTGCACATTTACTGCAGTGCATGCTAATTGTTTTATGAAAATATGTCATCATTAAGGTTATTGCTCCTCATCTATCTGACAATATTTTTCAGCAGGAGGATTCAAAGTATCAATAATGACAGGCTACAAAGAAGCAAACAAATAATAAAGGATATTACAGACTGCCAAAGTTTTAAAATAGAAACATACACGAAAGATTATAAACTACATCTGTTGTTCCATCTGTAGTATGCACTATTATTAGCATTCAGCCTTGATTAAAATATGGATACCAATTGGGCATTTTTTGAAACTGACAGTTGGAGTTTTCCAGACTTTATGTTCCCTATTGCTAAGATCCCCACCTTGTTTATCCTGGAAACTTTAAGAGGGCCTGACTCTTATAATTTAGTGCACATTCTGGACTAAAGGCTTTCATTAGCAAAGGTGCTGAAAGTCAATTATACAGTATATTAGAAAGACTATTTTTAAAACGGATGCAGTAGTTTGAAAATGAAATGATTTCAACAGAAAAGCAGAAGTTATTTGCCTATCCTCCCTAATGAGAGGGTGCACATCCTAATGCTATGTGATTAATTTTGACACAAGAATTTTATTTTTTAAAAGCAGAAAAGACCGTGCTCATTACAGAAAATCTGAAACAAAGAAAGCCAGAAAGTGTTTACTGCAGGAACTCGGACGTTTTTGATATTCTATCATTTCCAACCTGTGCATTATCAGCTAGTAAAATAAAATTTAAATTAATTTAATACTGGTACAGTTGTTGAGAGCATTTTAAGCATTTCTATCTCCAAAGATATTTTTTGGCACAAAATGTGGCTGACTCACATTTTCTGTAAAGGAACATAAGTTGTTGTGAAACTCACTAATTTAAAATGGCAGGCCGTTGACATCCTGTCAGAAAAGTGTAAATGCAACATAACGTAGCTCTAAGCAGCACTTTGAACTGTCACATCAGTCTGAAGCATAATTACAACAATAGCTAAAATAACTTACGAGAAGTAGCTAACCAGGTTTAACTGTCAAGATTTTTGTGTAATTTATTATTCTTGGCATAATTTATATAATTTCTTAAAACCTTAATTTAGAGTATTGTATAATAATCACTAAAAATCAATACAAATAAGTAATAAATACTCACATCTACCAATTTTAATTAGAAAATCATATCTTTGACCAGAGGCCATCTGAAAATATTCACCACACGCATCCTATATCTTTGTGATAAGAAGGATCCAGAAGGGACCTGGGTTCAATGACACTGCTGTCTTTGCTTACCTTTACATCAACAGGGAAAAATCTGTTTTAACATGATAAGGGAGCTGTGGATGAAAGTGCTATTCTCAGTTTGTGCCTGTCCCCATTTGCCTTCTTATATTCACTTGGAACCTTTATTATCAGCAGTGCGTGTCTAGTCATTTCATTTTGATAATCACACTTGAGATTATTATTTTGTCAGACTTTTTTGCTTTTGACTTTCTGTCAAATGACAGGGCTATAATTGTTAATACACATGACATGTTTAAATTGCAGCGAAAGATATGGCTGCATTCACTCAGTCCATCAACATACAGTCTACCTTAAGCAGTGCCCCACAGGGCACTTTTTATGCCACCCACATAGACCCTAATGCTATGATGTCTGCTTCTTCATTGTATAGTTTTTATTAGATTAGATTAGATAAACTGTATTAATCCTAAGAGGAAATTTAGATGCATACAGCAGCAGAAATATAAAAAACAAAGATACAAACTCACAGGACAAATAATACAATCAATCAATAGATAGATAAATAAATGTATATTGTGTAGAAGTTGCAAAATTCATTTTGCATTTAAGTTTAGGATGTTGGAAGGAAGCATTGAATTGCCGGATAGCAGTTGGCAGAAAAGTTCCTCAGAGATGCTTCTTAGAACACTGTGGTGGAATGAGCCTGTGGCTAGAAGTGCTCCAAGACAGCCACCTCCTGGAGGGGATTTTTCATGATGGCATCCAATTTTGCCATCATTCTCTTTTCCACAATGGGTAAACTGGCTTTTTGCTTTTTGTACTTTTAATAAACTATTCTAAACACAAATAAATCCAACTATATAATTTTATGTCAGTGGGGACAATTATCAATTTTCACTTTCCTTATGTCATCGGGCCTGTAAATAATTCCCCTGATCACTGATGAGAAATTGGCATGCACTGGTGCTATGAGGTTTGTCAATTCCTGTCTGCAAGGTTCAGTGTGGGTTTAAGGTGCTTTTGTTGTTATTTATATAATTTCTCAGCATTTGGTTCATAAACATTAATTTAATTTACCATTCATTTGCATTCTTTCCTATTTGTTGTCTTGTAATTTGATTGTCACTCACTTCCAAATTATTGTACCAGTCGCTAAGTACACAGTTAATTTTGACTAGCAAGTGCTCTGCATGCTTCAGCTAACTTACTGTACATAAGGATGGAAGTTAAACACATTACTGATCTGAATTATTTTCTACCAGTAACGGAGCACTGCATGATAACGTGCAGTGAATACACTTGACTTGAGCATTCATAGTTTTCATCCTCTTTCTTTGTACGTTTATCATTCGTTTGCTCAGAGGTTGATGTGCTTGCTGCTTCCTGAGCAGCTCTTCTTTTCTCCACCCTAGTGGCCTGCTTCTTCTCTCCCTTCGTTTGCATCTTTTCACGTTAAAGCTGATTAAGTCAGTGTCTGTGTTGAAATTACTTAGTACATTTTCCTTAATTTTTCACTTAAGCTGGCACTTAAGTCTTCAATCTGCCTCAAGAATGATTTAAGATATGAAGAGGTAGGGGAAGTGATGGCATAAGGAGGGAGGGATGAGAACGGCACCTGTATGCGTGCGCCGCTCGGCAGCCCTGCAGGCCGCTGCCGAGAGTTGATTCTAAAATAAAGTAAAATAAAAATAAAAAGAGGAATAACCTTGGAGGTCAATCATCACCCTGAAACAGATAGTAGACGTCACGTTGTATACAGTATGTGTACCAAACTTCAAGTCAATAGTTCAAATGGTTTGCGAGCTACAGGTGATTTAAAATTCTGGACAGACAAACGAACAGCCACAGTAGTGTATTATACTGTATATAAAGGTGGAAAGGACTATTTTCAGCTCCCTCACTATTAAAATAATGATGTAATTTCTGGTTTATAACTTTGGTTGGTTTCTGTCTCTGAGTTTCGATTTTATTGTCTTTAGTGTTTAAAGTCCTATCAAATGACCTTTGTCTGTTTAATAACTGTGATTCTGGTTTGCATCTCTGTTATTTTTACAGTTTTGCTCATCTGTTCTACGGATAGATTTTGCTCAAAAAGTCTGTAGTCAGTTCATCATACAGCACAGCTCAGTTTTGTGTGTAAAACAATGGCACAAAGTAGGTAGTGCATAGTGAGCAGTTGCACCAGCGCTGGTGGGCTCACAGAGACTGCATGGCTATTGTTTCACAAGGCTTTATTATTAACATGCTTGCCTGCTTTAAACTGTAATGAGAAGGTCAATGGTGTTATTATTCCCATGACTTCATAAAGCTTAATTATGATTTTTGAGCTTTTATGTATCTTAAATACTTAAGGTATCTCACTAATGGTGTTCATTTTTTAATTTAATTTCCCATAAGGGTGTATTGATTTGTCTCTTTTGCACTCTGTTTTATTGTGGAAAAGGCATTTGGTGAGCACCTTTCCATAAAACATAAGTCCCCTTTTGAATACACAGATTCTTTTTCTATATACTACAGTTATATGTTGCACCTCTGTTGCTATTCATGTTTGTCTGTTATCAGCCTTTTCAGATAAACAGTTCACAGTTGTAATGCATTTGCATTCGGTATATTCCACTACCTTAAGACTTCACCCAGGGGTCACTGTCACTGTAGCTTATTTCTTACATCCATTGGCCTAGCTGAGAAAAGGACTAATTTTCCCAGATCCCAGCAGAAGGCTTTGAATAAAACGTACAAGCAGGAAAGTAGGCTTAATAAATTAAAGTTTTTTAAATATTAAAGCTAATGCCATATACAAAAACAAAAAAAATGTGGCTTTCTAAACCATTCAACCTGAAAGTGCAAGATCTATAGTTTCAGGCAGCAGATAAACTTGTAGTTACATTCAACTCTCTCTGGTCAGCTGTGTGTGTGTGCTTTGGTGTGTTCTCTCTTTCTCTGTATGTTCTAAGTATGCTCTTTATCTGGTTTGCTCTCTCCCAGCTCATCTGGTGACTTTATGTTGTCCTTTTATCATTGGGTCTCATAATGATAAGGATAAGGAAGGGTTCATGTGTCAAAAGTCTCCAGAAAAGACTTCTTGTAGTTTATATATCTCTGTCTCCAAATAAGGAACTCATATAACTAAACGCATGCTTCTGACATCACAGATCAGATATCAAAACATAGTACATGTTCAAGATTGGTGCTCTTAAACCACGTCAGAAATAGTAGTTTTGCACTCAGAAGGTGTGGAGGGTGCTAGCATTTGTATGCAATCAGTTAAAAATAAATCAATGTCTTCAGCCACCAACCACCAAAAACTGCACATCCTGAATCAGTACTTAACAGGAGTTCCCAAAAATGTAAGGGGTGCGAGGAAACATTTGTAACAACATTCCTAAAAACTCTGAACTGACAGTTGTTCATAGTCTTTTTACACATTTCACTTGCGGTACCCGGCTGGGGTTCATGAGTATCAGAGTATCAGGATTAAACTAAAATAAAGCTATGAGAAAGCCATGTTAAAATAATGTGTTTTTAGCAGTTTTTTATATGCTCCACTGTATTAGCCTGGTGAATTTCTATTGGTAAGCTGTTCCAGATTTTAGATGCATAACAGTAGAGGGCTGCCTCACCTCACCACTTCTTTTAAGTTTAGTTCTTGGAATTATAAGCAGACACTCTTTTGAAGATCTAAGGTTACAATTTGGAGTGTAAGGTGAAAGACATTCTGAAATATAGGATGGAGCGACATTATTTAAGGCTTTGTAAACCATAAGCAGTATTTTAAAGTCAATTCTAAATTACTCAGGTAACCAATGTAGTGACATCAAAACTGGAGAAATGTGTTCAGATGTTCTTTTTCTAGTTAAGATTCTAGCAGCTGCATTCATCACTAGTTGCAATTGATTGATGTTACAGTAATCTAGCCGACTGAAAACAAAAGTGTGAACTAATTTCTCAGCATCTTGCAATGTTATAAGAGGTCTAACTTTTGCTATATTTCTTAAGTGAATAAATGCTGTCCTAGTGATCTGATTAATGATGTGATTTCAAATTCAGGTCAGAGTCAATAGTTACCCCTAAATTCTTTACCTCCATCTTGACTTTTAATCCTAATGGATCAAGTTTATTTCTAATACCCTCACTATATCCATTTTTTCCAATCACTAAGAATTTCGATTTCTCCTTATTTACGTTGAGAAAATTACTACTCATCCATTCAGAAATACAAGTAAGACATTGTGTCAGTGTGCCAGACGGTATTGATAAATACAGTTGTGTGTCATCAGCATAGCTGTGGTAGCTCACGTTATGCCCCGTGATAATCTGACCTAATGGAAGCAAGTAAATCGAAAAGAGCAACAGACCCAGGATAGATCCTTGTGGAACACCATATAGAATATCATGTGTCTTTGAATTATAATTACCACAACTAACAAAGAATTTTCTATCTGCCAGGTAGGACTCAAACCAATTTAAGACACTGCCAGAGAGGCTCACCCATTGACTAAGGCGATTCTAAGAATATTGTGATCAATGCGGCACTCAGATCTAAGAGGATGAGAACAGATAAACAGCCTATGTCTACATTTATCCGCAAGTCATTTACTGCTTTAATAAGTGCAGTTTCTGTACTGTGATTTGTTCTAAAACCCGACTGAAACTTATCAAGAATAGCATGTTTATTGAGGTGGTCACTTAGCTGCATAATGACTGCCTTCTCTAGAATTTTACTTAAAAAGGCAGGATAGAAATAGTTCTAAAATTTTCAAAAGCAGAGGAGTCAAGATTATTTTTCTTGAACAGGGGTTTAACTACAGCAGTCTTAAGACAGTCTGGGAAGACCCCCGTATCTAATGACGAGTTTACTATGTCAAGAATACTATCAAGTAGCACGCCAGATACTTCTTTGAAAAAACTTGTTGGTTTTGGGTCAAGGACGCAGGTGGAGAGTCTCAGTTGAGACATTATATTATATAAATCAGGTAAATCTATCCTGGTGAAAGAATTTAATTTGTTAAAGCCTCCAGACCAACCAACTCAATAATGTGTCTCTCTTTTCTAATTTTATTCACTATTAATATTGTGTAGACAGACATGCCTTTATTAATTTTTTACACTATTTTTACCACTATGGAATGAATTTTATTTAGCATGTTATTATTTTTTTTACAATAATGTATACAATGATTTAGCAGGAATCCTTTAAAAAACATTATGTATGCAGTATTAATTAAATTCATAAAGAACAGATTAACATTCATCCATTCATTTTCAAACCATTATAAGTTAGTTTAAGATCTTGAGGGAACAGGCAGCATTGGGCACAACCGATGAATGGATCACCAACCTATCACTGGACACATTCTCGCCTTTACCTACTGTACATTAAATATGGGAAATCCTTTAAAAGTCATCTGGAATTTCTCTATAAAGCATACATTTCCAGTTTCAGTCAGTCATGAAATTAAGCCTGAGATAAAATTTTTGTTTTTTCTATAAAACTGTCTTATATGTAATACAGATATTAGGGACTTAAATTAATATATATTAATTTAATATGTATTAATTTATTTAATTTACAGTTTCGTGTAAAGATTATAATAGCAGTACTAACAGCAATACTTATTCTTAATTTGCATGTTGAGCCAACATGCAACACATTGACTTTCTCATGCACTATGATAAAAAGGAATACATAGCTTCACTTTATTTAATAAAAACACAAATCAGCTACCTTGTGTACTCGTTATTCTGTTTCCATACAACTCATTCAGTTTTGCTCCCGATACCTAAAACTTTTTAGAGAATAACCCTGAAAAAATCTTGAGTGTTGTTGGCTTGTCATTGAGGTCAAGTCCGTAACGAGTGTGCCCACACTAATGACAAAGGTTTTGAACTATAAACACAGAGGTTAAAGGTTCAGTCTCTACCACACACACACACACACACACACACACCCACACACTATGTGATCCACCTGACAGTGCTCCCAAAGTAGATGTATTTGAGCAGTGTGCCCCTATGATTAATAATAAGCTAATTACGGGTACATGAACCTCATTTCCTCATCAAACAGCAGGTTGATTTGGCAAAATCCAGATTATTTATTCATGCCAGTTCTATGGCTATTCCAGGTGCTACAAAACACTTTTTGCCATACAGGCTGCAATCAGCAATTGGGATATGCTTATTTCTCATTAGGCAAATGTTTAAACACAATATGATACATATAACAAAATGGAAATATAACTACTAACCTATTGTCATTTCTTCTGATATTCCTTTCCACATTTTTAGTATTGTTTATTCATTTTTACTTACTGATATTTTTATATTAGGTATATTTTAGGGTCACATATGATTTTGTTTCTAACATTCCAGTAGGGGGCACATACTGTCTACTTTTTGGATTGTGACAGGTTGCACACCATAAAATGTACCCTGAAAACTTCCCATGTTTAATGTTTAAAGCTATTGTTGGTGACTGGTGTTACTGCAGTTTATAAAAGCAAGAGCAATTATATACAGAGAAATATAATAATGGCTCCAACAGTTACCAAACAATGAGGTAATTGTTAGAATATATTTAGAACAGAGAAAAAAAAATGGATTGTGACATAAGTGAGACTGCAGTCACCTTACAATGTGTGCTAGATCTTTTCATTTGATCATATAAACCTTTTAATTCTGGATTAACTGAGGTCTTGAAATTTGTCGCCCTGAGAAGACTTCTGGGTCTTCCTTGTCTGTCCGGCAGAAAGATGTAGTTACCAAGTAAAAGACTTGCTTAGGTTCACACAGTAAGAGTAAGAGGCTGTAGTTGAACTAGTAGCTGTATGGTTTAAAATCCAATGCCACAGCCAAAACGTTGTGCTCCCAGCATTTAATTTCTAAGTAAAGTAAAAAATAAATAACCAATGGCCTGTTATAAATTTTTTGAATGTTATGATACCTTAAAAAATAAACTAACTCATGTAAGTTATTAAAAAAACTTAACATTCTTAAACTCACTTAACCCATTATGGTATCATAGGAAGTCATGTAGAATTTGAAAATACATTTACAGTATAACTGTTCTGATTATGATAATTTATAATCTCTTCTTTCTTACTGAAACTGGTTTTATGCACATATGTGCTGTCATACTAGGTGGCTTATCTGTTGGCTTTTTTCACAGGCTGCTGTAACTCTGAATATAGTAGTTGTTAGCAGTAATTTACAACTGTACCCATTGTATCTTTCAGAAAAGAAGGACAACATTTTAGGATCTGAGTAATCATAACTGCATTATGTTTAGTCATAATAATTTACAGATATACAAGATTCTACTGTTGATCCCAATTACCACCTCTTCCAGGCTTGATTCCTGTTTTGAATCCAATGCTACCCAAGCAGGATATGGTAATCCCTAAACCCTGAAATGAAGAAAGTGGATACAGAAAATGGGTGGATAAATTGATAGACATTGTTAATTGTTAACTGAGTTTAGTAACCTTCCACCAAAAGAGCTAATAAGTTTCCTAAAGTAGTTTTAATGTGTAACTTTATTATAAAGATATACTGACATAGAGAATCAGTGTGTTAGCCAAAAATAGCTTATCAAGTTGTAAAAAGTCTGAGATACTGTATATTCATAAGTTTATTCTAATTGAGGGAAGCAAAAGCAAACAATTTAAAGTTGATAGTTAACCTAATACACATTTTTTAATTATAAAATTAAATAATAAAACTATCAGCTGTTTTAAGAAGTGTGTTTGATTATTGCATAACATGTCCCCAACTCTTTATTTAACCAGTATTCAGTAATTATGTTTACTATAATTTAAATGTTCTTTTTGACTCACTAAATTTCCTTGTGTTTTGATAATATACTCCTATGTTTATTTGCCTTAATTATTAACTTTGGTTATTATTTTAAGTAGACTTTGGTGTATAGGCTGCTGGTTGTGGTGGAATCAAAGAAAGACTTGGAGCAATACCTATTAGTAGAGCAATAAAATTATTTGTTCCTCTATGAAGATCGAGAGTACATATAATGAGACACCTAGGGTAGTCAAAGTCTTAGGTTCGATGGTGACATTGAAAGATGACAGTTGGTATAGGAAAGAAGTTAAGTTATGTATGGAACTAAACACATGATTGGTAGGCCAACATTTGTCGACTTCTGCCTTGACCATCTGCCTCCATGATCTGATAAGGGTACCTTCTTACCACTAACCACAGGGCTGTATGGGTACTGTGCAAGATTAAGTGTGTTAGGCATGACTTACTATTTACAATCTTTATATATAATACGCTACTGTGGCTGTTCGTTTGTCTGTCCAGGATTTTAAATCACCTGTAGCTCGCAAACCGTTTGACCTATTGAACTGAAATTTGGTACACACATACTATGTGACGTCTACTATTCGCTTTCGGGGTGATGATTGACTGCCAAGGTTTTTTTTATTTTTTTATTTTATTTTATTGTAGAATCAATTCTCAGCAGCAGGGTGGCCGTGCAGCACATGCATACGGGCACCGTTCTCATCTCTACCATCTTTGCTGTCACTTCCCCTACCTCGTCATATCTTAAATCATTCTGGAGGCAGATTGCAAAATTGAAAAATTATAGAAAACGTACAAAGTAATTGCAACACAAACACTGACTTAATCAGTTGTAACAAGAACAGATGTCAATGAAAGAAGAGAAGAAGCGGGCCACTAGGGTGGAGAAAAGAAGAGCTGCTCAGGAAGCAGCAAGCGAATCAACATCTGAACAGATGAATGCTAAATGTACAGAGAAAGAGTATGAAAACTGTGAACGCTCAAGTCAAGTGTATTCACTGCACGTTATCATGCAGTGTGCTGTTACTGTTATCTGAATAATTACTGATAAAGCACAACTATTATAACCTTGGATTCTTTCAAGAATACCCACATTAGGCCATTTGCTGCTCTTGGCTCAGCTGTAATAATAAAGGTGTTCTTTCCTAGGTTGCTCCCCTTGTCCTCATATGGACCAGTATGCTAACAGTTTTGAAAATGTGGGTAAAGAAGATTAATCTGTCACCTGTCAGACTGAGCACTTCAGTTGTGCGATTACACATCCACTCCTGTTTTTATTAGGCTGCTTCTAGTTATTCCTTGAAATAGGATAGGTTCTTTCAAATCTCTCTTGCAGTTAAAGGGGATGGCCAGTGATGATCCACTGTGAGTCAGTTGCTCAAGGAAATGGAGCAAAGTTTAACAATATGTATATATCCATCAGTCCATCTAATGAACTCATTTAACACAATTCTAGAATTACAGAGAGCAGGCATCAGTTGCAAAACAGAACTAACCCAAAAGATGTCACCAATCCACCAATGTCTTTAGGTTGTGGCAGAAAGACTGAATACAATTTGGCATATAAGTGTAGGAATAAGGGAACTGTGGGGTGTCTCTTGAGGAAAAGAGAATTTTATCATGAGGAAGAGGGAAATATTCCTCCAGGATGCAGCTTCCCTAATTGCGTTTGACAGTCTAAAATAGAGGTAGAGATAATGGAGGTTTGGCAAGAGGACAGGCCATTACCAGACTCCAAGATAAAGTAGTGAGCATGTTACTCTTTTAAAGAAGAGGCCTATCAGCAAATATTTTATAATGTTTGTGTTTGGCAGGAGTAACACAGACTTGGCCTTCTGCCCAACAAATCTAGCCCTTTAGTACATACATGGGCTTCAGGGATTCTAGGAGAGCAGTGACTGCAAGAAGGATGTCTAGACTATTATCCCTGTAGCCAAGGTAAAGCCATCCAGACCCTGAAGTTGCACCCAAGAGTAGTTTAAAGTTAATTTAGAAAAGAAGTATACAATTATTATTATTATATTATTATATATAATTATAATTATATATAATTATTATTATATATGAGTGTAAGAGAAAATTTAGAGATATGAAGCGGGGATGTTTCAGTAATACTGGAGTGGTGGGCTCAACATGTGATCAACAGCCTGAATACTGTGTGTTAGCCCATTACAGTCATTGTTTTGTGTTCCTTTTCAATATTTTATCATACTTATTGATCATTCCCCTGTGTCTTTTATAAAATAATTTCACCATTTGCTATATGTTTTGACTCCTTATATTGTTCTGAATGTGAGGAAACCACATGAAGACCCCCCTCCTGTTATAATTCCCAAATATAACTATAGTATAAGCTGGTTTATCTGAAACTGGATTAAGATGAAAAAAATTTTAAGGATAGTTGTTAAAACATCAGTATGATCTTTTCTTTTGTTTATTGATTTCTTTACCTTTTTTTAAATTGATCAAGGTTTTCATGAATGATACTGCCAAAAGGGCTGATACATATGCAAATACGCTTGACTTCTAGTTTATGGTGTCACACTATATTTGTGTGTTTTGCCATTAAAAATGTTTTACATATAGTATGTAATGTTTAAACCATTTTTAAATTCCTAAACAGATCTACCTACTTCAAAAGAAGAGAAGCAACTCCTGAAGGGTAAGTAAACTTCATGTGTTTTTTAAAATCAAAGCTTTTCAGAGCCAAATGAAAGTTAAGATTGGCTTTCCTTCTAATACTAGTAATCATGATAAACCACTTCAAATGTCCATAGTCATTTCCATAATGTGTGATCTCATATTGGACCTCTCATAAATGCGTTTATATTAAGATTAACATGCTAAAAATGCAGAGTATCCTTTCTTTCCCTTAAAATATTTCTAAATTATTTCCTTTTTACGGACAATTTTATTTATTGTACCTTTTTATCATGAGCATCATTTAGTGGTTCTTAATAAAACTGCTATCACTTCACATAATTATTTGGTTTAGTATTTGAGCTTGACACCCTGTACGTATAACTCAAAATTCTTTAAGTATTAAGCTGCACACTTATGAATTTGCAGCCTAGATTTACTAAGATTAATAACTATCTCCAGTTATAAAGACTCATCCCAACATCACATCTTTCTATGATGTTCAAGAAGTGGTAGAAATGTCCTAGAGATGATATTGGGTCATTTAATAAAGACTCCTATTGGTCAGTTGTGTTTAATGTGGCATACAATATGAGAAAAGTGCAGAAAATATATCTGAGGAAGAGAAGGATGTTACTGAGGAAGATTCACATCTGTATTGCTCAGCATATGATAGATTAATTGTACCTCCTGGCAATTACGGAGGTGTGAATAAAAGCACTGTCTGGTCACTGTAATTTAAGCCTAGAACAAATGGCATTGACAATATTTCTAAACAACCACCTTAAACAGGAGGTCCAGGAATCAAGGAGTGCACGGCAGTAGTGGCAAAAAAAAAAAACTGAGTGATGCTATGCAAGTGATCATGCACCTGGGTCGATGTTCACCAAGCCTGTTTGATTCTGTGAAAACTATCAACTCTAAAAGTAATAACAAAAAGTCAGCTGACAGAAACTGTGGGCCTTGGTGACGTGGAAAGCACTGCTGGCCTAGTTGGTGAGTATTGCAATGATAGCTCTACACTTGGATTACCATGTGGCAACACTTCACACTAAGTGTCTCATATTCGTGTCTACTTGCGCTAAAATTACCCAGTAATTATCTGTTTACCTACAATGTAGTTAGACGTTATTAGAGTGTATAAAGTATGTGTCTCTTAGTACATTGTATGTACACTGTATTTACTCAGTAATTGCCTGCTTTACTACAGTATAACCCATGTAACAGTGTAGGTACTGTAAGTACACAATCAAGTATGTAATAAGAATGTGAAACATATATTTTGCACTTACCTTTAACAATTTGAATTGCATCTCTTCAAGCAATCCTAAAAGCACAGAATGGAATGGTTGGATTATGAAAGGTTTATAGTGGTTAATCTGTAGCTGCTGCGTAATAGAATCTTGGTAAACAAGGCCCTTGTATTCTCAGAAGTCAGAAGAAAATCAAGCGGCCTAAAATGGCCAGAGCAATGAGGTAGAAACACAGTCAGAAATAAAAGCTCAAACCCACGCTGAAATTGTTCAAGGGAAACAAGTTTTAGACATTGAGCCAGTAACCACCAAAATAAAAGAACTCCACGGTCTTCAAACTTGTCATCATTCTAGTATGCAGGACCAGACCTGGTCCTGCAGAGAGAGGTTGAATCGTTGTTTGAGCCCCTCCTAAGAAAAAAAATAGTATATAAGGTTGAAGATTACGAGTTGCCTAAACTTGAATAGTCACTTTACAAGAACATCAGGTACAGTAGTTTGAGAGTATGTAATAGGAATATAGATATCAGGGAAAACATAGAAGTGGCACCTGAGATTATGAGTGATATAGACAGAGTGGGACAGAGTATGCAATGTCAAAGCTTAGAATCATACTTAATAGCCATCATGGCACAGTATAGCATGTTAAAAATAAAGAAAACCTGATCCTTCAAGACTCTATTTTGAGAGAGAAAGAGAGAAAGGAGCAGAGGGAAGAAAAACACTTTAAAAACATGATTCCGGCGCCTAGTTCTTTTTACAATATCATGTATTTTTAGCCGTTAAAAAAAAGAATAAATGAAAACTAAAAATAGTTAAAAAATACATGTAGAAAATAAAATAAAAATATTTGAAAGTTAGTTTTTTACCATTTTGCAGACTCTGGGAATTTTTGTCCAGCTACCAATAATTAATACCTGTTGTTCAGTAGAAACACAGTAGCTCAGTAATTGTACCAGGTACATTTTGTAATTACCTTTCCAATCCATGTGATTTGTCCATAACAACATTCTGCTCAGGTATGTAAAGTGTAGGGATCGATTTTACATACCAATAGTATTTCTCACCACTGTCATGATTACAGCTAATATGCTATTATTAACAACTTGAAATTTTAAGAGATCATCTATACCTGATAAATTGGCTTTGTGCCCTGAAATCAGGGCATGGCAGCTTTGAATGTTTTTGAAAGCTCTTCTTACATCATTTACATTCAGAAGTGTTGTCAGAGTTTACCGTTTATTCAGAATCATCCACTTTATATGCTTCACTATCACTGAACTAAAATCTATAATACTCTCTATCATAATTATAATACAACAAATCTCTTTCTTCTACTTGCACGTTTCACTCCTATAGCCCATATTCAGCTGTGCTGCTGCCTCAGATTCTGTCCATCAGTGGCCCTCCATCACTACATGTAGTTCACTGGAGACATACAATCTCAGGTATGGCGATGTTGTGCAAATAGTGGCCGATGGGGTTAACGCAGAGATAACAGTAAAGGGGTTGAAGTGGACTTGATCAGCCAGTAGGTAGCAGCAGGAATAATTCTTTGGAAAAAAAAAGAACAAATATCTTTTAATCTTGATTAATCTCAGGCTCCCTTGTATCTCACAGGTTAGTCCATGCAGAAGTCTGGCCATGCCAATGCACCAGAGGTGTCAAAATCAAGGTCCACAGGTCAGATCTGGTCCTTGGACATTTATAAAGTGGTCTACTTCCGCAATATTCAAAACATATTATACGGATATTTGTTTTCTCATAATAATCCTTTGTCTTGCATTTCATATTTAGCCGTATTACATTTACATCTGGCATTAAAATGCATCCGTGGTGTCTTCAAGCGTTTATCCGTAGAGCATAGTGCACTGCAGCTACTAACTACTAGTTAGAACAGAAACTGGCTGCTCATAATGTCCCAAGAAGATAAAGTGAAAAGGAGATATGTGTCACTGTCATAAAGAACTTTAGTGTTTTAGCTTGATGCCAAAGATGTTACAGTCTCAGGAATTAGATGATAGCCATTCCGCTTACTTTTTAAAGCTGACAGGTATGTAGGCTTTTTACCTTTCCCTGTCTTACCTGACTGTACCCAACATGATTCTTCTGTCTTCTCCACTGACTTGATTGTTACATGTGCATAGAAAATGTATTTGCATTTCCACTTGCGTTAAATGTGAACGTTTCTTGTTTCTGTCCAACTCTGAATGTGGTCTGTGTGATCAATCACCAGTGTGTTTGCACACAGCTTTTTGATATTTCCATTTATGACATATGTTAATGCAGGGGTAAATGGATGTAGCTGGAATTGAATACCCATTCTTGCATCTGTTCAGGCTGCTTTATGAGCTGATGTAATTTTTTTTAGTCAATGCTGATATTGGTCCTGCTGTTGCTGGTAGATTTCCTAACCTGCTGAAATGTACAAGAAAAAAAAAGCTGATAAAAACAGAAAAAAGTTTCAAGAGAGATGCAATTATGAACATGATGAGCAGAGAGTTACCTGCATCTTTTGTTTATAAAGAAAAGGTGTCAGTAGTTATTTGTTGATATATTCCGGTCTGTGTTGGGTATATAAGGTATTATTTCTGGCCCTTAAGATATTTTTATTTGACAGCTCTGCAGTATGTCAGAGTTAGAGGTCTGAATGAGAAATATGAGAGCAATGTCTTCTCTGTCGAACAATTCAAGAGCAAGACAGTTGTGACTATGTCTATCAGGGCAGACAGATAATCCACAACAAAATGGACATAGCAGCTTTGAAACTATGCAGCTAAAAGTGTTAGTGTGAAGACCCTCTACCCTGGCTTGGCAGGAACTATAATCATGGAAGTGACAGTTTATGATGCTAGTACTGATCAGTAACATATAATAAAAAAGTTTATCTTCCAGTATTTTTTAAATTTTTGTCTATAAGCTGGCCAGTTGAACACTCACACAGCATTTGCACGTACCCTACAGTTTCAGTTAAACCACAAGAAATTAATGGTACCAGGGTGCATGTTTTGAATAAACAATGCAGAGTTACTGCTTGTAGGTAATGAGTTCACACATGCAGTGAAACAGGTGTTTAGCTTTTTGAATCTTCACTATGCAGATTGCTGCACCATTATCTTGTTGGGCGGTTTCAGTATAGAGTGTGATAATTTGCCATAAATCACAGTGATTCTTTAACTTGTGGGTGAAAATTCTAAATACGCAAGCTTTCAAAGTGTCAAAAGAAGAAGCAATACTTGGCAAAGGGCGTAAGCGCGGAGACATGTCTGAATCAAAGACATCCTTGGGTTCAAAAATCGTAAAGTATTACTTAAATCTTCATTTCTTGGCTCTATGTAGAGAGGTTTATCATGGGACGGTGTAGCGAATAGTCAGCAATCCTTATTAGCCAAATGTCTTGTCAATTGAACAGTAAATACGCATAACATGTTATTCCTCCAAACCTTATCATTGGGTTTGTTGTGTGATGGGTGCAGCAACGCACTGTAATCAGCACATGCTCCCAACCTCCTTGTCATTGTCCGGATGCTACAAAATATTTGAAAGAAAAATAGAATTTCCATGCAATACCATTTGCTTGGTAGCAGCTATTCTTGGAAACAAATTAAAGTTTGTCATCTAAGAAAAATGTAGAACTCTCCTAATGCATTTTATAGTATGTATATACCTACAAACTATTGCAAAGAGCTGGTGTTTTTAGAATCATTTTGCAACCAGAATTATTTTTGTCCATTTGGGATAGCTTGCTGACCTGTGCATTTTAGGCCTGACTGTGAAACATTTAGAAGTCTCTCCATTGTGAAAATTGCATTTGTGTTGTTAATACATATGTACTCTTGCTTGGGTTTCTTAAATGTTTAAGTGATTACTAAACAACAAAAAAAGAAACAGAGAACTTTCTAGTACTAAGGTGGAGTTCCCATAACAATCTAGTACCATGGTGGAGTTCCTAGAACATTCTAGTATTATGTTAGAGTTTCAAGGAAATTCGAGTAGTAAGCAGAACATTCTATGTTAGCTATTTTTGATGACAGGCTCTCAGCAGAAACATATGAAAAGATGATACAAAGCCTGCAGTGGCCATCATTACAAGACATTGCTCAACATCTTAAGATGACAAATGTATCTAAACAGCGGAACTTGGAGGACTTGGTAACAGAAAAAACAAAATCTTTCTTTGAAGTCCCTATGGAAAAAGGCAAAGGGGGGTCTAAGTTGATTTAAAAGAAACCACCAGAGCAGTGGACAGCTGATCCAAGCTTAAATCAATTTTGTGAACTGCCAGCTCCTATGATGGAAGTGAATGACACAACTGAAAGAGGAATACATCATCAAGAAGTAAAATGGCATACTGACAAAGGGCAAGGAACAGAGACAGTTTATCGCATATACATTGCAAACCATTGCAAGAGTTTTCCATCTTCATCAAAGAAAGTGCTAATGTTGTAGTCCTACAAGTGTAGAACAGTTGTCTGCTGTTCAGTTCAGATGACATAAAGCCTGTCAAATGCTGCTTTTTCATTAAAATTTTGTCTGTTTTTTATAAATATGATAAAGAATAAAACTAGCCTTATGGAGAGCTTGAATCTGTTATTTTACTTTTTTTTGTTTGTGGACCAACCTAATGTACAGAACGGAGCTAGCATGTTCAAAATAATTTGTAAGACTCATTATCTATTCATTTATACTTTATTTGAAGTATACTGATTCATTCAATATCTCAGCAGAAAGAAGAATCTTTTTGATATTTTCCAAAAACCAGATGCCAAACAGCTTGCAAATAAACAACAGCGCCATTGACTTTATGAAGAAAATGTAAACAGATCCGCACGTCATTATATTGAAGAGGAGCAAAGCTACAGGCGAGGCATACAGTTCTCAGCCATGATAAGGACACTGTGAAATGCTATGACAGTCTTGCCAGAGGCTTTTATTCACAATTTTTTTTCTGCTGATAGATATATATTTTGCATTTCTTGCTGATTTTAGTTTAGACTAGCCAATAGATTTGAGCTACTCAGTGAATTTTCTAAGAAGCAGCTAGTTGTGCTATTGTCTACAGATACATACTTTAAATTAGTATGTTGGATTCCAAAAGTGTAGCATTACCAAATTTTATTAATAAAATTAAAAAGAGTCAATTGGCTAGATCTATGTAGTCTATCAAAGGGCTGAGGAATGCTGGGGTATTGTCCTATATGGGACAATAGACCATCAAAAATCATACATTCACATTCATGTTATTGAATTCTGTTTTAATTGCAATTTTGCCATAACCAAAACTGTGTTTTAACACAATGGTGTTTAAACGTAGACTCTGTATTGTACTCATTTTAAACCTGTACTCATTTAATGTAAGTATGTTTTCTAGACCATCAATTAAAGGAAATTTCTAAACTGTTAGCTTGACTTACCGGGAAGGCACAAACAGGTTAAAGGGTGTGTTTGAAAAGCCTAGTTGACACATCTGTTTGAAATAATTTATATATAAACCTTCTTGAACATCACAGGTATGAACAGTCTGCATAATCAAGACTTAGTAATGGTAGTGGTTCTTAGGAGATGTGACCAAAAAGTGGTTGGTGTCTATCATAGTCATAAATCTAGGTTGCATTGATATTTACTACCATTAAGGGACAAATGAGTTTTTCAATAAGATGTTACAAAAAAGTTGTTCTAGATCTGAAAGACACTTTATAGCAAGGTTAGGAGAACAATGGCCTGCGGTGGGCTAGTACCCTGCCTGTGGTTTGTTTCCTGCCTTGCGCCCTGTGTTGGCTGGGATTGGCTCCAGCAGACCCCCGTGACCCTGTAGTTAGGATATAGCGGGTTGGATAATGGATGGATGGAAGGAGAACAATGGCCTTGACTAGGATCATTGCTAACACCTGTATGTTGAATGGACATGAAGAGACACATTCAGTGCATTTACATGCAGACGCATTATTGGGTTAAGAAGAATAACCTGATTAAGGTAGAAACCTGGTTACTTAAAAATCCACATTTACATGCACTAGTAATCTTTTGAAGTTCTCCTTCGGCAAAATGGTTTGACGTCATTAAACTGCTCAAAAAATAGTTAAACGTTATTGGCCATTGTGAATCCAAAAATAAGTATGATGCCTGTGATAATTTTTCTGTGTTTTGTAAATATGTTTAGTGAAATTGATGCTTTATTTATGGGCCTCCATTGCCAGATTGCATGCAGCAAACTCTTTTATGCTTGGCTGTGTGATTGAGCCTTGTAGAGGAGCTAGTACATGTGTTTCTTGTCTTATACCCAGTGCTGCTAGAATAATAATAATGCAGATATTTTTACTTCAGCAAAATATTTGTTACATTGCTTGTTACTTTAAAAAGTAATTGGACTACATAACACTACTTACATTACTTTTAATGCGTTACCTAACTGCTCTTGTGATTGAGTTACTGAGCTTAACTCTGTGCGGTCAGCTCTTCAGCATAGATTTAGCAATTTCTGAAATATGGACACAAATTATTTCTGCCAGGAGAAGGAATAATATGATTACTTAAACATTTGTGTATATAAATGTATTTTCTGGACACTTTTACCTGTGGCTACTGAACGGTTATGTGAAGCAGATATGTGTGCAGGCTGAGAAAGTGTAACATGCATGTGCAGAGTATACAATCCTTAATAGCAACCTGAGGAATGGTTTACATGGCCACATATTCAGGTAGTTTGTGGAAAAATCTAACTCTGTTAATCAAGGCTTCTCAGACGCTTATTAGAGAAATAAGCCAACTCAGACTCAGGCTTATTAGAGAAATAAGCCGATTTCTCTAATCAGAATAAGTTTTTACATGGCATTTTGGAAATCAATTTTCTGTGAATAATTGAGTTATTGAAATGTATGTAAGAGAGGCAGTGCCTAAATCATCTGGTGGGTTTGGGCTTACTTCTGGTGTCACCTCTGAGGCTGAGAAACTCTGTAGTGGTGAAGCTGTGAGAGAAGAAGAAATTCAGACAGAAATATTCAAGGTGCTTTATGTTGTTAGGGTGTTTTGTTAAACAAGCATTGTCATTTTTTTGAATGGAGAATAAGGGCTAGCACCTCATAAATGGTAGACTTGGCTAATGTCCCTTATTTCAAGAGGTGGAAGAGAAGGTATATTCTAAATACAAAAAAACAACAACTGTTCAGGAAAGCCTATGTCAGAGTGCAGGACATTCCATACAAGAACAACATGGATTCTTTCCTAGCTTTGGAATAGTGAAGCAAATCTTTGCCCTTCCATAAAGTTCATGAGAGTTTTCTAATCATGTCTACATATGACCATAAGAAGACTTCTAACACTGTTTTGTAAGACAAGTGACAACATTTGAGGCTGTGATTCTTTGGTTTAGTCTCCTTGTCTACAGTATACTGTATATGGAGGCAGAGTTTTCTTTTGAAAATGTTAAATCGGTTTGAACCGGGTGTGTTAAAGACGCCTGTTTTGTTCCTTCCTGTTGGTGTTTGTTTTGGAAGACACAGCTAAGAGAGTTTAAAGTTTAGAGGTCTTCATATTGCATCTTTGCTATTTGTACATGATGGTTTCCTTTCAACATAAGTGGACTGGGATTTGTGGTAAGTGAAATTCACAAACATTAGAATGAATAGTACTCTCCTGGAAAAATTACTTTTCATTGAGTAGGTGAGAAGACAACTTCCACTTCAGGTGGAGAAGTGTTGGGATATTGTTCACAGAAAGGGGTAGGTGGCTGTGAAATTGCCTGACAGGTTGGTACAAGAGCAGTAGTACTATTGACGTTGTACTGGACATTAGTAAAACAAAAGCTACGTGCTTGGAGGCAGTTCTTGGTTTTCCACTCAGTTTACATTCCTGTTATCACCTCGGCATAGATGCTAAAGGCAATAGAGACAGAAAAAACAGATAAATTATAAAATTATCCGAAAGGAATCTCTTCCATAGGCTTGCATTTCTCTGTGACTGGGAAGGAGCTTGGCAATCTGAGTGGACCTCACAATAGAGCTGCTGGGAGGTGCCAAGTGATTTAGGCATCTTGTAAGAAAATGTTTTATTAAATGATAGCTGACAGACCTCATCAATACATTAAGAGAAGTTGGAGAGGGTTTCCAGGGATAGATATGGGTCATCATAATAGCCCAACCCTCACCAGAATTAAAAATGAGAATTGGCCATTAAGGATATTTTTTATTATTGTTTATTATTTCTTAGAAGAAGTGTAGTCTGCTACATTTTGGGTTGTTGGCAGCTGATCATTAAGATACAGAAGAGTTATGATATCAGAGAAACTCCGCATTCTTAATCCTTATTAATCCTGTTTCCACACTTGCATCTTAAACAAATATTTTCCGCTTAAACTCTCCAAGGAAAGTACAAATTCTGTCATGCAGCTAGCAACTTTTTCTTTTTCCTTGAGGCAGGCAGACCTGCCTGAGGAAACAAGTAAATATTTTTAGCAGCATTTTTATTTTTGAAATGATTGGAATGTATCAAAACAACATTATGGAAAGTTTATTTTTGCTAAATGTAAATAACACATTTCTATGCTGAAAATAAAATGGTAAGGCATTTTAATTAGTATAGAGACTGAAGCCATATTATACTTTATTGCCTAATATTTACAGGTAATTTTTCAGTAGAATTACCTTCTAATGGATTTTTCTATTTTACAATTTTAGAAGTTGATAGCTCAATATGTTCATGCCTACTTCCTTCCTAAATCTTTACTTAAAAGTAAACAATACTTTTTAATGGTGCTTCTTACTCATTAGTTTGTATGGATTTCTTGTCAAGAAATTGATTAAAAGCTTATTTATCTTACTGTTACTTAAAAAAAACCCTTCATGTGTGAAAGTCTTTACCCCTCTTTTTGATGGAACAATGATAGCACAATTTAATCATTTTAAATGTAACACATATTCTGCTCAGGTTTCAGACAAATTACTTATAAGATTTTGTTATTCTACCAAAATAGGCCTATAGGACAGGCGGTTCACCACCTTTCATTGTATTATTTTTGTCAGATAGAACTAACACATTTTTTGTATTTTAAAATCAGTGATTTTAGAGGGAATTAATAACTGCATCAAGACAATATGGGTGAATGAAGAGATGAACAGATCATCATGGTAACCTCCATTTATATGTAATGCTTTAATGAATAAATGACCTGTGGTGTTATGGCTCCACAGCTCTCCAGCAAAGGCCAGTTTGGTTTTAAATAAATAATCGACGCGCTCGCGGCTTAGCGGGGGGGCGTGGTAGCTGTAGCGAGCCACAGGGCGATCTGCGGTGTGGGCGTTTCTCGCCTAAGTGCACAGGTGAGAGACTGGCTACATCCGTGATTGTTCCTGTGGCTAATGGGCTGCAGCTGCTATGTCCTCTCCGCATATACAGAGAAGCGCGAGCCGGTTAAGTGGGGGAAGAACAAAAAGAAGAAAGAGGAAGAACGGGAGGTAGCAGGAAGCAGGTGGAGAAAACCGGTGTGAGGAAGGAGAGCGAGCGAGAGCAGGCTTGCATTAGAGAAAACAGGCAGCTGGGAAGAGAGCCCACGAGGGGAGTGTATGGCCGACACTCAGTGGGGCTGAGAAAGCGGTCGCTCCAGCTGAGCGACTAAGTAGCTGGAGTGACCAGTAGAGGTATCGACTTGGCCGTTGCTAGGAGCGGGAGTCGAGGAGGCTTTGGGCTGGTGTAGCCCCAGCGTGAGCGCCTTGGCCGCTGGGAAATATCCCAAGTCTCAGTCCAGTTGGGAGCCCGACGAAGCCAAGGATCGGAGGGATACCGGACCTGAATGAAGGGCAGCTGTTCCTGCAGGTAGGCGACTCTCCTTTCGAGCAGCCCAAATGGGAGTAGCAGGGGAGCCGCCATGGTAAAGGAAGACACCGGGCTTTATAACCTTAAAGGATTGCTTCTTGGTGGATTTTTAATCTCTTTATTTTTAGAAGAGTTTTTCTATTTATTGATTTAAACTTCCACATGTTTTAAGGATTATTTATTGACTTGAACTTTGCACTATTGCACTTTGGATTTGTTGTTTAAATAAAAGCACTTTTGGACAATTATACATCATCCTCTTGCTCGAGTGTTATTGCCTCACTGTCTAGCTCATCGGTGACATTACCGACGGTGTTGGGTTCAAGAGCTCCCTAACAGGAGATGGGAGCATGGAGCTCAACCCACATCGTCACATGACCACAACTCCTTTACACTTATTGGTTTCACTTTAAAAAATCATGAGCTTGTCTGAATATTTTTAAGGTATCAGTACATTATCAGTTTTTCTTTTATTTCTGGAAATGTGCATCAGTGCCTATGGAGATGAATTTGGGCCACCCAGGATGGAAGCAAACAAAATATCCTTGGGAGTTTTTGAATAAGTGGAGCAATGTCTCTCTTTATGATTTTATCAGTGCAATGTCTCTTTTTATGATTTTTTCAGTTATGAATTTAACATTCAATAGAAATCTGCCTTCATTTGTGCACGTGTACTGGGATTAAAGGTGTACTAATTCTTTAGCTTCCTGAAGATCTTGATTTCAATATGGCAATGCTTGCATTTTGGACATTTTTACTAAGCTCGCTCTTAGGTGTAACATTGTGAAAACTAAAGACAACTTAAATGTAAACGTGGAGCATTTGATGTAGGAATCTTGCAGCAATAGTTACATTTAATATCTACAAGCAGTAATTTAAATCATTGCCTTTTACATTCCACACAGAATACTACAAATGTTAGCACTGCTGCATAGATTGTAGGAGACAAATAAAAAGACAAAGACAAGGAAAAGAAAATCTTGATATTTGTCTCTCATGTATCAGTGATACATATTTCAAAAGGAAAAATACTCAATACTCAACTTTATTGATTTTCCCTTACCTGTATTGTGCTGTTTGGCATGGGATATGTCTCCTTGGCATCTATGGGATAATAAAACCTGGAAATGTTCATACAATGTGAAAAAAAATCAAGCATTCTTCCAAAAAAAAAGAAAATCACAACAGCAAAAAAACATAAATTGGCATGATGGCTCTTATTTTGTTAATTTCAAATATTATATTATGTATAGTGCTTATAGTCACAAAAAACATTTTAATCTCAGTTTAAATTATTTTATATATTAAGACCCTGAAAAGCTTCTCAGTTTCTCAACTATGAGACTCACTTAAAAGACAATAGCATTGAATAAAAATTGTATTCGTCTCATGAACAGAATTAATCTGCTCCTTTCTTACCAGGCCAACATACTGTAAATTTGTTACCGATGGGAAAAATGAATTCAGTAAAATGAATACCTTTCAGAAACATTTTAATTTTATTCACTGTATTCCCATTTACACAGCTAAATTTGTAGCATAAAATGGCTTTGTATGAGGGTATTGTAGCTTCACGGGCCAAAGACATAAGGAGTTGCTGTGCTGCTAAAATTCCAAATGTCTTATTAGGCAACACATATATGACCAGAGGACTTCTGGTATGAATGTTCATGCAGTAATTGGTGTGCACTTATCCAAAATCTGAATTAAGTATACCAAATATCCAATGATTCAGAACTAGGACACTAGGACAGGAAAATAATGTGCTAGTACTTATATTTACATTTAGATTTGGTGTCATTACTTTCAATTGCATTCTTAAAATCAAATCATTTTATACTCTTTTTCATAGAAATTCTCTGCATTTAGTTTTCATCCCTGTGGGAAATGGAGGTCCTACAGACTTTTCTCACTGTAAGATAGGTCAGTTTCTTTTATCATAGAGAACACTATTGTTAAAAACAAGGACAAAAAAACACCTTAGAATACGTTTAACAATGCTGGAAGAAAAACAACTTATTTGTTATTATCAGGGATAATGAGTGAAAGCATGTAGAATACATTCCTTTAAATATGCAAATGCAAGTTAATACAATTTTAAACTGTACATAGTACATAACTTACTAAACAGACTTCATAAAATCTATTCATGGTGGAATACCATGTGTAGAAAATGCTTTTAGGGCTCCAGTCTCCCTTGGCCACATGTTTTGTCTTTTGTTCTGGACTCAAAATATACTCTTCTTCAGTTTTCACTATGCTATTATAGTTTTTGACTTTTGGAGTTTTTTTTTTGGTAAACTCTGTCATTATGTGGCTGTGTTGTCGTGATATAGTACAATGTGCCACATCATGGAAGCTATGTTTTATAAACCAGTGATGCATTCAGTGCAGTAGCCAAGATTACAAATTTAGATCTTCAAACAGTTCTCCTTTTGGCTTTGGTAACAGTTTTGTGCTCGTAGCAGTATGTCTTTTGGTTATTGACTTCTATAATTATCCTTTTGACAGTGTTCACAGTTAAGGTTTACATTTTGGCAACAGTTTTTATTTGAAATTAATGCCCGCTACAGTTTTCTCAACATATGTGCTCTCCCAGTCTGATTATGCCCACACTAGTGCCTTTCCACATTCCACCTCACCAGCAGAAAACCACACTGCTAATTATTAGGTTTGTTATTGTCACTTACAAGTAATGTATAATAATGAAAAAATAAGAGTATTTTCACTTGGAATTATCATGTTTTCACAATCACAAGTATTATTAAGTATACTTAAATTTTTTCCAGATGTACCCCCCAGCTCTAGTAGACTAACAACACTATGTTGAGTCGTAACAGTGCTCTATTTTCTTCCACATTATAAATTCATGTATTATTCTAACTGGTGACTCAAAATACGCTATGTGTGGATGCAAGAGTGTACCTGATATTGACTGGAACCCCAGGGTCAGTTTCTCCATCTCACCTAATACTGCAGGAATGAATGCCAGCCCAAACAGTCCTTAACTGAAGCAGACAAGTTCAGAAAACAGTAGTAGACATGTATACTAATATTATGGAATTGTATAAAATACAGCGAAATTCTTGCATGATCAACTAACATGCAAAATGAAAATATAAATGGATTAAAAAAAAAGAAGAAGAAGAAACTTTCTTGAACAATGAAGTGCAGTCAGTAAATGCATTCATGCTGTTCCTAGCAATAAATCATTGCTTACTAAAAAGTCATGCAGTCTGACATTATCTTGATGAAAGTTATTTGTTCCCTTGTTATTTTTCCAAAAGTGATAGCTCATGTCTTCTATATGCATGTTAGATCGACAGACTTTACATTTTTGGAATATTATTTTTGCCTTTAGTGGTTTTTTTTTGTCAATACAGGACTGCATGGTGTAGTACATCATAGTTACACAGTATGTGCATTATGGTTGTGGAGCTATGTCATCTCAAAAATTATTTTAAACATTGTTGTTTCTTAAATAAAGTACAGTAGATATTTGTTTTTTATCCCCCTTATCATCTTTTACTTTTGATGCTCCCAAATGTCAGTGCCTTCACTAATGAACCATCAATTCTAATTGATATCTTCCATGCTTAACTGCAAGGTGATTATGTGTGGAATTATGCTGGAGAGTAGCTGTAGATGAGCATATTGCCTCACGACTCCAAAGGCCGGGGTTCTAATTCTGGTTCAGGCTCTGTCTGTGTGAAGGTTGCATTTTCTACTTACAGTATGTCCTTGTGGGTTCTATTATCTCTTAATCTATTCCTCTGTGTCAATGGTATATACCTTACAATCATTAGCTTTTCTAATTTATCTTCATGTGATTGTGTGAGTGACTGTTGCATTTGAAGAAATAGCTTCTTTTCAAGGTTGGTTCCTGCCTTTTACCTGATGTTATTAGATTTAGTTCCTGTGAACCTCAGTTGGATTAAGTAGGATCAGAATCAGAATCACTTTATTGCTAGTATGTGAAACATACTAGAATTGACTTTAGTGAGGTGCAAAAACATGGAATACAAGACATTACCAACTCAAGACAACCCAATTCCAACCCACCATTAATTGAACATTGTGCAAACAACTATACAAATACAACAGTTTCTTGAACAAAACATTCAAAAACTTCAATAATAATCTTCAAATAAATAGAAAAACTATAGAAATATAGAATATAGATATCAAATAGTACAAGTTGACCAAGTATGAAGTATTTACGAATAGACAAACAGCACAGTTACCAGTTATATATTGTAAAAACTGTTAGGAGTAACCCTATGTAAGTTTATTTAGGATCTAAGTAAATAAGATACAGAGATGGTGTGCAGTATGGGTCACAATAGACCTGTACCTCCTCTGTGATGGCTGCTGGGGTGGGTGGAGTGAGCTGCAATCTTTCCTGTTGTCTTATTTAACTGGTGATGAGCAGATCTTTTAATGTTGGGAGATATCAGCCAATGATTTTCTCAGCTGAACAAATCACCCGCTGCAACTGACTCTTTGAAAGAGAGGAGGCAGAAGGAAACCAAATGGTGATGTAGGTGGTGACAATACTGTCAATGATGGATGAGTAAAAATGTAACAATATACGCCTTGATAAGCAAAGCTTCTTAAGCTGCAGAAGGAAGAACAATCTCTGCTTGGCTTTCCTGATGATGGAGGTAATGTGCTTGTCCCATTTTAATGTATTAGTGAAAGTAGTCCCCAATAATTTAAATGACTGAACCACAGACACAGTTTGGTCATTAATTTGCAAGTGTAGATAGTTAGTGATTTGTTGGCAGAAGTCTATCCTCATTTCCAATGCTGTCTTAATAGCATTGAGCTTCAAGTTGTTACAAGAACACCATTCTACAAGACAGCCCACTTCTCTTTGATAGGAAGACATGTCATTATTTGAAATGAAACCCACTACGGTTGTGTGATCTGAAAACTTTTTACAGATTTGTCCATGGATCTACAGTCATTTGTATAAAATAGAAACAGGAGGGGTGAAAGAACACAGCCTTGGGGGAGCCTATGCTAATTAACATTGGATTCAACAGATGGGGACCTAGTCTCACATTCTGTTTCCTACCTGACAAGAAACTCATAATCCACTGGCAATCACCATAGGGTACACCTAACTGGATTAGTTTACTCTGAAACAACTCTGGAACTAGGCTGAGTAGAAATCCACAAACAAGACCCTCACATATGTGTTAGGCAAGTCCAGTTGCTGAAGAATGTAGTGGAGGTATCAATTAACTGCATCTTCCACTGAGTGATTTGTCCTATGTGCGAACTAAAGTGAATCAAGGAAAGGATCAGTGATGGACTTAAGGTAGGAAAGCATGAGATGTTTGAATATTTTCATAACCACTGAGGTCAAAGCAATTGGCCTATAGTCACTAAGTTCAGAGATTTTATCCTTCTTGGGAACTGGAATAACTGTGGCTACTTTAAAGCAGTCTGGAACTTTACTCAACTGCAGGGAAGTATTAAATATGTCAGTGAAGGCAGGTGCTAACTGATCTGCATAATGTCTAAGAGCACCAGGTGAGACTCAATCAGGGCCAGTCGCTTTCCTGATATTCTGTTTCCTGAAAAGTTTTTGTTCCTCATCTTGCTTCACAGAAAGCATAGGGTGGGGTGAAAGGAAGTTGAAGAAGGTGAATCGACATCAATGAAGGGGGCATGGTGACACTGAAATTATTGTGAGAGGGAGACTGTTGATATAGAAGGAACAGGGTCAGAGTTCAAGCAGGATCTCATGTCCTTATGAAACCAGCAATACAACTCATTTACCTCATTATCCAAATTGGGGGAGGATGGGGATTGGGAGCACTGCAACTGTAATTTGTAAGTTTTTTCATAGGATCCCACACTGCCTGGCTGTTACCGCTAAAGCCTTTCTCCAGCTGAACTTTATAAGTGGCTTTTGCAGCTTTCAGAGCTTTATTGAACTGCCATCTTGCAGAACAATATTCATTCCTGTTCCCTGACCTGTATACTTGGTTCTTAGCAGCTCTGAGAAACCTCAGCTCCTTGGTGAACTGCGGCTTGTCATTGTTGTGTCTCACAATGGTCTTCTTAGGGAGACAGAAAGAGATGTAAGATGTCACAATATCAGTATATTCATCTATGCTGCTATACCAGCCTCCCACGGCTTTCCAATCCGTGGTGCCTAAACAGTTCCTCAGCCTTCCAACAGCCTCAGGAGTCAATCTGTGGCTAATAGTGCTGGTAGGCTTTTTCTGTTCCAGTTTCCATTAATAGTTGGGAACAAGCATAATCATGGCATGATCAGAGTTGCTTTGAGGAGCACAGAAGAAATGGCGAAATGCCGCTTTAATGTTGGTGTAAAAGAGATCCAATATTCTGCCCTCACATGTGGTATCTGGGCAGATCATCTTTCATATTATGGTGATTAAAATCCCAATCATATTTTCCTACAATGCAATATCTCTTAATTTTACTGTCTGGTCATTATTAGCCATTATTATTATTTTGGAGAAACTGGTGTTTTCTTATAGTCTTCTGTATTTACACTTTCTGCATTTTACCTTACTGTGGATCATTTCAACTCTTTCTCACTTTCAGGCTTTATGCTGTAAGTATGCTATTATATACTTTACTAGCTGTGTAAGCCCATTCTCTAAAAAGCCCGTGGTCCTAGAAACTATTGAAATTGTCGGACAAAAAAATTGAAATGTTGAGATGATTCCGTGCTGGCCTTACAAAGGATCAGGGGCCATATGGAAAAAAATGTTCTCCTAAGTTGGCAAGGCAGCGAATTTCAAAGAAAATGTTCGGCGTACAAGGTCACTGCCGAACACAACATATTTGCAGTGAAAAAGGCTCTGATAAATTTTGCTAAACTACTCACCAGTTTATTAAAATTGATGCTTAGTAAGAAGTAGGGATTAATGAAAAAATGAGGAAATGCTGTGAAAAAATAACTGCAGCCACATTTGCTGTCTGAGATAAGTTATTCCTAGTTTTAGTGTACTGTATTACAGCCTTGATGCTACTACATTTCAAGTTTTTTACAACAATACTAACTAATTAGTTTAGACAGTTGCATTTCAGTTATGGGCTCCTCAACATTAATATACAGTAAATGAAACAGCATAACTATGCATAAAAGTACATTTGTTTTGTTAAACCTTTTGTGAAAGTGTTTATTTGAAATTTGGACTTCAGTCTTCACACATTATACACTTCATGTCAGCATTTTGTCATTATTAGTATAACATGCAAAAAGTTTCTGCTTTAGTTATGTGTTCAACATTTCTTGTCTCACATTTCCTGTCATCCTACATTTAGCCAGATTCTTGTAGACAAAGAACACACGTGAAATGAAAGTGTTCCAATAGCAATATATCATTTACCCTACACAATTTCAGACCTACTTCACACCCAGATAAACAGACTTGAGTTGGGGGAACTTTTTGTTCGACTTGAGCTGTGTTGGTGGAAGGAATGGGATAGCAGGCTGCTTGATGCTTGTGCTGATCGCCACATTTACAAAACAAGACGCTGTTGAGGAGGAGTGAAGAAATTTAAGGTGGACCGGGATTACAAGTTTTTCGGTCTTCAGGGATTCTAGTGTTAAATGAGTTCCATAGTGTGTTTGTTGTGAGAGTGAAAATGTATTCAATCTATAAAGGGGAAGAGATGCAGACAAACGTAGGTCAGGACAATAAGGAGGCCACTAGGCTGCTCAATGATGTTGACAGACATCTTACTAATCTTTAAAAACAGCATATTTAATGCTGTCCTTTTCTGTTGATCTATATATCATGTATTTACTTTTTTGTTTTGTTTTGATTTTTTACTTTGTAACATGTGTAAAATATAGTATTTATATATGTAAATCTCAAGCTCAAGCTCTTTGTTTTCTTAACTTTGCAGATAGACCATTGAGTGCCCACCATCCATCCATCCATCCAGCTTTGAAACATACTTATCCAGAGCACCAGCCATCCAAAATGCTACTCTCCGATAAGACACAACCACAAAGTAAGTAAATAAGCAAACCTTTTAGAAATTATGCAATACATAGGGAATCAAGGAGTTGCTGAGAACGTATATTTACTACAGTAAAGATCATTTATCTTGATTTAATTCCGGGATATCAGCACCAGGGAGCCTAACTACCAGATGTGCATGGAACTGTGGGTTGTGTGTGGATGGGTGCAAAATTGGCTCAGACACAGGATTCCTCACACCATAATCCCCTGCATCCTATTAGAATTGGCTGATGTTGAGACTGGTGTTCCACAGGGGTCAGTGCTTGAGCTGCTGCTGTTTTTAATCTCTATTATAATAAAAAAATCTTGGGAAGAGAGATGAGACGTGACTTTTTCAGAGACGCTTTCACGTCCTGCGAGAAGAGTCTTTGTGCCAAAAGATTTAATTACGCTTGTGGCCGGAAATAAAAGACAAAGAGTAGATGACAAAGTAGAACGTCATAAAAAATTCAAAAATGTTGGCGCAGTACACATGCAGAGCAGGTTAGAGATAATGGAAGTATGAAAGTTCGAAAGTCTCCAGAAAATAATAGTAAAGATCGCATTAGCGCTAATAAACAGAAATTATTACTCAGTGAAATAATGAAACAGCGAAAAGAGATTGAATATATTGTTCGATTTAAACTTTAAGCCGGAGGCTTGTAGATCGTCTAATTCATGTTGCCATGAGGAAAAAGTAGTGTTTCTTCCCAATGAAAAGGCATATACACGAGAATTAAAAGATTTGTTGTTTGGTGAAAGTGAAATCCCGTGAGAGAAAATTTCAAGCCGCAAGAGACAAGACTTTATGCAAATAGATTTGAAAAGTCCTGCCCATAGCTAAAACATTTACAACCACGCACACGGTTCAATCATTTCTCATTTGTGTGAATGCTATTGTCAGACACAGTTCGTGTAAAGAAGAAACGATATTCACTCACGGGCAGTTATACGTTGCATTGTCACTATGTAATTCCAAACAGAATCAAAATTCAATGCAATATTGACAAAAAGGTAAAAGCAAAAAGAGATTGAATATATGGACATAGGTGACATGACAGAAGTATGTAGATATTGTTTGGCTTTAAACTTTAAGTTGGAGACTAGTAGATTGTCTAATTTGTGTTGCCATGAGGGAAAAGTAGTGTTTCTTCCAAATGAAGAGGCCTATCCGCAAGAATTAAAAGTTTTGTTGATTGGTGAAAGTGAAATCCACATACACGAGTGGCAGAGATGTGAAGTTGCTGGTGCGTACCGCAGGCAGGGGGCTTGGTGAGCGAAGTGAGCAGGGGGCAAAGCCTACTAGTATATATAAATGATTTGGGCAGTAATATAAATAACAAGCTGATTAAGTTTGCAGATGATACCAAGCTAAATTATTTCAGAGGGATTTTACCAGCATAAAGGCTTGGGCAGATATGTTGCCGATGAAATTTAATGTAAGTTAATTTAAAGTATTACATATAGGAAGTAAAAATCGTAGATTTTAATACACAATGGAATGTAAGAAAAGGATTTAGGAGTTGTAGTGAACTAGTCTCTATCAACTGCTAGCCAGTATTCAGAAGCTATTAAGAAGGTTAATGAATGTTAGGTTATATAGCACCATGTATAGAGTTCAAGTCCAAGGAGGTTATGCTGAAGCTTTATTAAACCTCTTCTGGAGCACTGTGTACAGTTTTGGTCTCCAAGCTGCAAAAAGGCATAGCACCACTGAAAAAAACTCCAGGGAAGAACAACTAGGTCTGAGGGCTACAAGGAATGAGTTCTGAGGTAATATGTAAAGAGTTGACCCTTTTCAGTTTAAGAAAAAGAAGATTAAAAGGAGACAAGACTGAAGTGATTAAAATCATAATGGGAATTAGTACAGTGCATCGAGATTGTTACTTTACAATGAGTTCGTCAAGAACACAGGGACACAGTTGGAAATTTGTTAAGGATAAATTTCACACTAAAATTAGGAAGTTTTTCTTTACTCATGAAATCAGTTATCAAGTGGTGGGGTGATAATAGGACTTCAGAGAGTTGATGCTATTTTAGAAGAATTAGGTGGATAGGACTAGCAATCTTTGTTGGGCGGAATGGTCTGTTTTTATCTTGATTTTTCTACTGTTCTAATAATAAGGGAGTGAAAAAACACTCTTAGAAAATGCTTGCAGTACCCTTTTTAATTCTGTCATCTAGCATGCTTTCTACCCTTGCACCCCTTTGTATACCGAAATTGACTATCCTTTCTCCCTTCCAGTAATACCATCCTTTGCATTCATCCTCCACTTCAGGTTCGTATGAGGGTCAAGTCATAGAAACATTTTGGAAGTATATAAAATCTCAGGGCCATCATCTCATAGCACCCGCTTCTTGCAATATAAACCATGGCACTCCCTGAGTCTTGAGAGCTTAAAGGGCCAAGTACACATGATTTTTCCTGAGTTGTCTATCCTTGTCAATAGGGAATAAGTCCAGTATTTCTTTCTGGAAAATCTTTGTTGACTCCTAGCTGCCTGGATCTCTCCTGAGGTCTCCATATTATATATAAAGATTCTATATAAATAAAATCTATTTGTATTATTATTATTATTATGATGAGATTTTTGTTGTTCCTGGAATGACCTCAATTTTTAACTCAACCAATCACCTTTACAGATTGTCTGTCTTCATAAAAATGGGGGTGTAAGCACCAAGACACATCGTTTCACATCCTTTAACAATGGTCTGAAAAATAGGTATACCTTAGACATTTAAATTCTTTCAGATTTTTTTCTTCCATGCATTGATGGTTTTGCATGTGTTTTAGTCAATAATAAAAGAAGGGTTTTTCTTTTTTATTTTAAAATAGAGTATTTTGTTCTCCTGTTTATAAAGTTTCCACTTTATGATGTTAGCAGCTAATGTTAAAGCTGTTTGGCGGAATGTAATGACTATTCAGGAACACACACACCCACATCCCAAAATATTTAGACATTAGAGAAAAATAGCACTTAGTTTAATTTTTAATTTAATGATTGAACATTTTCAAGCAAACAGATTTTAGAATACAGGAAGTCAGCATAGCATCAGAACAAGAGTTTTTGATACAATAGGATCAAGGGCAAGCTGAATTACAGTGTCCGTGGCTAAGGACTTGGTTCTTCAGATGTGCCCAGGAGGTTTGCTTCAAAAAATGGATCCAAACAAAGATTGCTTGACGAATTGCAATATGATAGTATTCAGACATTAAATCATTGTGATATATATACAGCCAGTATCAGGATGTGATGACTGCTTCTTCTTTATTACTGTATTATATTTACCAATATTAATGTCATTTGAAAATTTTCTCCATTAAATGATACAAGTCCATACAATATATTTCCTTTCTTTCCTATTTTACTCACTGCAATTGGAATATTCTGGAATGTTTTTGGTTATAAGAAAGGTTTTGTGCTTAGTATTCACCTTTGTGTTATTTATAGTTTGTCTCTGGTTGTTAATATTTCACAGAAGTTACATACGCAATGCATAAATACTTTCATATGTGTGGCTAAATACTAGAAAGTCTAAGCATAAAATTTGCAAATACTGGAAAAGTCATTATATGCCTGTTTAACCAAACTATAATTCACAGTTATGGACTAATTATTGGTTATGTTTCCTGAATACTGCATATAACTAAGAAAATCAATTTGTTTTAATGAATGTAGCAGAGTGTGGTATTATTTGTGTAGAGCTTACAATAAAATATTGTAACACAAAGTGACAGCCGATATACTGTCTTGCCATGTTGCTGAAAGATAGTTCATGGTCTTGAGGAGCCATTACCTGCCAGCATTCAGTGCCTACCTCAGAGACAGGGCACTAGTCCAGCGCAGTTCCTACTCATGCAAGAAACTTACATTATGACAGAGGGCAAATTTAGAATCAGCCATTAATCTAATATCCATATCTTTGGGACATGAGGGGAGAAAACCAATGTACTTTTCTAACCCGTGATGCTGGAGCCAAAGCATTGTGACTTTGTTTTGTCCATCCATCCATTTTCGAACCCGTTGAATCCGAACACAGGGTCACGGGAGTCTGCTGGAGCCAATCCCAACCAACATAGGGTGCAAGGCAGGAACCAATCCTGGGCATGGCGCCAACCCACCGCAGGACACACACACACACACCAAACACACACTAGGGCCAATTTAGAATCACCAATCTACCTAACATGCATGTCTTTGGACTGTGGGAGGAAGCCGGAGCACCCGGAGGAAACCCAAGCAGACATAGGGAGAACATACAAACTCCACTCAGGGAGGACCTGGGAAGCAAACCTGGGTCTCCTTACTGTAAGGCAGCAGCGCTACCACTGTGCCACCATGCTGCCCGACTTTGTGTTGTCCTATTTCTAAAATATTGTTTATAAGCTGACATATGAATGAATTAATGTCTTATTTGTTAAATATATATAAATATAGTATTTATGTACAATATATATTGTTTAGGCACTATAATATGTACTCTGTATATATATTTATGCATGTGATTGGTTCTTCAAAAAGCTTATACATTTCTAGCTCTGTGATGCAGCACACTGAAACATTATGACATTGCAATCTTTATCTTGGTAGTTCAGTACTCAGCAGTCTTATCAGTTTTGCTCCCAAGAATAAGGCAGAAGTTTTATGGGATTTTTTTGAGTAGTACGCGTTAAACAAAAGCTGGCCACCTGTAAACTTCTTTCAAAAAATGTAATAGTAAATGTGTTTCTGATTTTCTCGTGTAATTGACCCCTCAGGAATGAGCTGAGAGGTTGTCAGTTTGTCGATGATGATGAGGTGGATTAACATATGCATATATAATAATAATAAACTTTTTTATTTTTAATGAAATTTAGAAGCTTTTAGCTCAGTGGTGCAAATGTCCTAAGAAGCGAGAAGTATTTAATTTAAGTGCAAATGAATTTGAAATGTCTCTAACATAAATAATTGTTTAATTTTATTCATTGGCATAAAATTCTATTATTTTTACAGAGACTGAACCTGAAAAACATGAAAAAATTACACACACCCCAAAAGCAGGTAATGTTATAGTGAATGATGAATGCTTGGGCATTTATATTCTGGAAATAGGCATTCAGCACTGAAATTATATTGTCATGACAAAAAGGTCCAAGCATCTCTTGCTCTTTATTTGCTCTACTGTGTCCAGCCAAATCCACAACATCTTTAAATCCATTATTTCTGTACTTTGTGGATATTTGGTATTAATGTAGCCAGTATATCAAATCAAAAGTCAGTGTCACCTTTAAAAACCAGTACCCAAAAAAAACTAGCACACTTCCATAGGAAATTGGCTACTTGCTTAAATATTATACACACATTACACATGCACACATTTCATATACTTTTAAAAGTTATTTTAAAACCATTTCAAAATGAAATATATTTAAATTATATTTTCACTATCACCTATTAATATACAATAAATTGTGAGTTTTAAAATACTTTACATATTTCAGTATCTTTTAGTATATTGAAATGTATTGTAAAATATGTATATTATTGCCATTTCTGTATACTTTCAAAAATGTTTATTAAGATATTAAATTCAAGTAATAACATACTTTAAGATATATTTTAGAAATGTATTACAATATATTTTGAAATTTACTGTAAAGGCTAGTTATAATATATTTGAGTTTATATATTTCAAGTCAGATGTTTGCCTTTTTTGTGTATTGCAGTATATTTAAAAATTACTTTATATTAGCCTATCTTTGAAATATCATGCAATAGACATCTTCTTGGTGTTTCTTACATTTAAATGTATTCTAGAACAAATCACATTGTGACACAATACAAATTCTAAACCTATAATTAAGCTAGTACAAGTAAGGAATAAAGTTTTCAGTTGAACTCAGTGTATGCTGGCTGATCTGCCTGCTCAAACTACTTTTAGTGTGTTACAGGGAGTTCAAAATAAACTGGAATCATTGGGAAGATCTGGTCATAGCATATTGCATGTGTTAAACACAATATATTTAAAAATGTTTGTTACAATATATTAAAAAAGTTGTTTAATTATATTTCAAATATAAGCTTAAACTATATTTTTAACTGTACATAGTATATGTTACCTTATTTTAAAAGTTTTGCCCGCATATTTTTTGGCTATATTTAAATATTTTTCATTTTCAAAAAGGAAAATAGTTTACACCACAGAGCAGTGACAAGGTGAAATTAATTTTGCACCACTCATGGCAGACTTAGGTCTTGTCCTGGCTATGGATTAAATAAGTGGTAGTCTTGGGATGCTTGGAGAGCTTTTAAGCTTTCTGTTAGATTACATTGGGGGGAGAATATCTCAAAATATTTATGCATATCATTAAAAGATATTGCATACTTATATAATGCACTGTAATAATTTTCACTTTGAAGCTGTCAATGCTTGTCATTACATGTAGACACTGTTTATCACACCAGAGTATGAGCTTGTGATCATCTCTTAATAATACTCTCATTTTTATCATAGTATGTCAGTTGACATTGAGATTGTAAATATTTTCCTTTTTTTTATTTAGAGAAGGTTCTAGTTCCTGAGAAAAAGGCAGCTCCTAAAGAAGGAAAACCAAAAGGTACAGTATGAATGCTACCTGCAATATATTACATTGTAAGAGATCATTAATAATCCGAAAGTAATAATTATATAATTACTGCTTTTTAAATTGCAGAGCTGGTGATTTTTTAATATGACTTTTGTTTTTTTTTCATGTGAAATGTTTGTACATGATATGGTGAAAGTTTTTTGATTTAGAACTTTGAAACGCACTAATTGGCTATATCGGGTAACTGTATATATAATATAATCATGTTTTAATGTAAAATTACTAATGCTTATATGCAGGTGGTAGTTGTATGAGAATTATCTGAAAATTAAAAAGGACTCGATATACATGTTTCTAAATACTGAATAACATATTTTTCAAACTCAAACTACCTTAATTCAATTCAGTGTTAGGGTTCTATTCTAGCAGTACTGGGTTTGAGACAGGAAACAGCACTAACTGTTACAGGACCCACTCACACATCTCCCCATGTTTACACGGTCACAGGGCCTGCTTGGAAATGCCATTTCACTAGGCATATCTGTGGGTATGTGAAAGGAAGACCAAGAGGGATACATTAAATCCAAATAAATACATTGGTAAAAAGCTTTGTTAATGCAATCTATAACTCTGTTTGAGCGCACAGCTTTGTAGTATGTCGTTCAGAAATAAGGAATTTCACATTGACAACCATACTGAGCAGACTGGAACAAAAATGACCTTAACCTTAAGAGTACAATTTAGTTAGTAACACTCAGTGTTTTATTTAAAAATGTATTCCGTCTCAGTTTTACAGAGGGCCATAGTATGGTAGACTATGCATTGAATTAATTTTGACAATTTTCATTTAGTGGTGGGTGACCTGCTTCACATATTTCAATGTAATAAATTAATACTCTGGAAAAATGAAAGGAAAGGGACATTTAAATTACTGGATTTAACTTACAATGAATTTTAGCTAATGTTAATGTAAAGTCCAAAATCAATGCAGATTTTTTTATATTTAATAAAGAATTTTTTTTCCGTCTGTTTAATGTACTTTTGTCTGTTATGGCTAGTTGTATGTAGAGGTCTTTGCATTACCCTTTTATGGGGTTTATAAAGCCAGCACTTACATTTTTGTCTGTGTTTATGTTCATCACATGACCCATAAAGCAGTATTCAATGTAAGTTTATTAAAAGTTTAAAATAATTTTTACATTTTCCTTGTGTAATGCTTATTTACATTTGTTTTGCTTGTAAAAACAAAAAGAAATTGAAGTCATACTCTAAATGAAAAGAAAAAAAAATGAAAACAATATGCCAGACATTCAGAACACAGAAATGTGTTATATATATTGTAAGAATGGCAGATCGCATACTCTGCATCCTGGGTTTGAAACTTGTGTTCTGTTGCCAACTATGTGGCATTTGTATATTCTGTCTGCATGCATTTTCCTTTGTCACAAAGATGTGCAGTTGAGGTTCATTAGTGATTCTGAACTGGCCCTGTCTGAGTGTGAATGTGCATTTGTTCCTGCTTTGAGCTGGTACCCTGTTTTGAGCTGGTTGTTGTCTTCTGCCTTATGGTACTGCCATAGGTTCTGGCCCCTACAGATCCTAAATTACATTAAACAATTTAAAATATAAGAAGGGAAAAAAGAGTTTGAGACCCAGTGGGGATTTCAAAGAATTAATCCTGGGGTGTCTGGTAGACAGAACCTGGGTCATATATGATCTAGCATTTAATAAAGAATCTTCTTAGTAGAAAGATCTGGCCTCTTGAGAAGGTGGTCTGTGAATGAACCCTGACTTACAGTGATGAGTCTTCTTAACTAATGTGGAAGCCAAAAGAGCTGGGTCTTCTGGAGACAGTGATGTCAGAACTCCTCAGGGGTATCCTTCTCCATTCTACAGGCAGAAATAGGAAAGAAGTTACCAACTATATTTCTCCCTTTCTCCATAACTTATTTGACAAGCATCTATTAAATTCTACCTATGCTTGAAAACAGATATAAGAATGTTATGTTAAGGTTATTTTATGTTATACTTAGAAGGTACAAGTGAGGCAAGCATAGTGTACCATTGTCCATTTCCATTTCAGGGTGAAATTGATGTGGAACCTGTCAGATGGAGATTTGATGCTGTTTTACGGCTTGCTATACTTATCTGTATATCTATAAACACACAAAAAAATTAGCTACCTTAAAAATTGGTCATTTTAGTTTATTTTACAATGCCCACTTTATATTTGTATTGATTATTATATCCTCAAATACTAAGAAAAGTGAAAGGAAAGACATCACCATCAAAATACAGTATAATAACACAGAAACAATCATAAGTTTTGATATTTTACTTCTTTTTTACTTGTTATTTTTTAAATATACAAAACTAATAAAATGAAATAAAAGTATACTAGTTAATCATGATTTGTGTTGTTGTTTTGCAGCAGAAGACTTGACAACATCAAAGCAATCGAGTAAGTGTGCCAATAGATTTTGTTGAAATGTATAACTGACGTAACAGTGTTTCTAATCCCTGAAAGTTTTTGTCTTATATGTTTTATCTCCATATTACTACAGTAATTTAAGACTATTCAATATGATTATTTAGGAGACAATCCTGTGATTCACATTTACAAAAGGTTTCTGGTCCTGTCCTTGCCCAGACAGACTTCATTCTCCTTGGCCATATATTAGATTAGAAAATACATGGAGGGATGATAACTGTCTTTAACTGATTTCATTAATGAAAAATGTTAACTACACATTACCACTGATTTTTTTTAACATTACTAGGTTTCATGTTGTACAGTTAATAAAAGAATTTCTAATTCCCAAACTGCCATCAGTTAGGTTTCTGGTATATCATGTTTTTTCAGATGAATAAAATGTGATTTTTGTAAAAAAAACTGCGTAACATTCTGTACACTTTCTTTAATTTAGTATCTAACCTAATGAAAACTGAATACTTAAAGGGAGTTTCCTCCTCATAGTTATTGATTTTGGTATAGCTAACATCTACACAAAAGCTGAATCACATAATACTCTTAAGTTATTTTTTATATATTTTACTGCTTTGTTATACTGATATTTTTGACCTGATATTGTGATGCAAGAACCTGGCAGTATTGAGGGCACCATTTAAATGATATATTATTTTCTCTGCTATTTTTTTTTGTTTTCCTTTTTCTCATGGCTGCTACCAGTTTTAATGATGTTGCTTGCACTGTTGTTTGGCATGTAAACTATGTATAAATATAGGAATAATGCTGTAAAAATAATTATATTTAATTTGAGCAAACTTTTTTTTAAAAAAAGCAAAGACATGTTGATATTGCCCAGGGCTAGTTTTGTAAATATGCATATTGTTTCACCTTCAAACTACTTTGAACTAATCAATCTTACTATTTAGATTCTCTTGAATTGAATAGTATAAAACAGAGATAAGTTCTGCATGAAACATTTACTGGAGTAAAAGAGGTTCACACTGGAAAGGAGAGAAAAACACGTCATGTCAATGTAGGAGATAAGCATCACTTTGAGGTGATAGGCAGTGTTATGTGTGGTACCCTGTAGGTCTGAAGGGCAAGGGCACAAGTATGAGAGAGAGAATAGCATCAGGAGGGTGAGAACATTCCTCCATGATCTTTCACTAAAGGTGATTTAGTAGACACAATGGTGCCTGCATTTGTGAACTGAAAGAGAAATTATGGAGGACAAGCAAAGGGTCAAACAAACCTCGAAGCCTATGAGTAGCAATAGACAGCTAACAACGTTGACAGCATTCTTCTGTGAAAGAGTAAAAATCGAGCTAGGAGGCTGCCTTATAAACCCAGATGTTTAGTGTTACTAGTTTAGTGTTCACAGGTGCATGGATTCCAGCTGGTGCTTGAGGGAGTGTAGCTTAGTGTTTCAAGAGAAAAAGAAGGGGCACACACTGATCAAAGACGTGATCCCTTAATGGTATTTAAAGCTATGTAATAACAGAGGACTGAGTATGGAGTCAGGAAGAGAGTTGGAGCAAGGGCTCAATGGTGGGAGGAAGAGGCCAGAGACATGAGATAGAGATGGAGGGAGGCAGAAAGAGGGGATTTAGAAATAGAGCGTTTTGGTGGTGCTGGTAAAATAAGTAGGTAAGCGAGTACCTCCACTTGGCAAAAAGTGGAAGCAGGCATGGAACTGTAGCAGGGTTTTGCTTGTATTTGGTTATTTAGTGTTCTGCTATCTTGTTATTTATCCTCATCTTGTGTTTTTTTTTATCTCTTCAATGGGGATATGTGTGTTCTAATAATAGACAGTTGGCATTATATAGATAGACTTATTTATCTCAACAGGAGGAATATAGTTCACAGGGGCTAATTCTCTTGTTTCATTATATTATTATTATTATCATCCTGTATGCAGTGCAACCTTTTGGCCAAGAGAATCCATTTGATAATGACAACTTTGCAAATTCTACTTGCATATGTGATTCAGGATCTTACTTTATGTGTTGCTCCTAATTTGTACATTTACAAAGTAAAAGCACATATAGAAAATGCATATTTTGTATAAAGGTTTTTGATTAACATTTTTAGATTGTTCCCTGACATTTGATCTTATGGGGAAACATATATTAGCAATCTTATATTTGTCCATATTTATTTTGATGTGGCATTAACTATTATTTTGCTCTAGATGTCTGCTAAGAGAGCAGATTAAATCCCAAATAAGTCTTCTGTTTTTCAAGTTATAAAATAAGCAAGGCATGAGACCATTGATGTCTGGCAAACAGAGCACAGTGCACTACTCTCTCTACCCTCCAGTAAAAACAGCATTTCCCCATAAAAAGGGTCAGCTGACCTAGCTAAAGTATTAATGTATTAATGTATACACTTTATTTTTTTATTTGTTCATGCATTTATATATGTCTGTATTTATTTATATGCTTGTTTGTTTATGCAGCAGATGCAATCTTGTCATTTTGCATTCATGTTGCTGTTTCGCTTCCTGCTAGACATATTGCAATCTCTCTGGATCAAATTTTGAATAATGCTGTAACAAAATGAATAATGCAAAGCTAAAAATAAAACTCCAGTCATAATGCCTTATATCTCTTTTTCCTATCAGTCTCTTAAAATGCATATTCCAAGGGAGACTGAAAGCAGGATAATATTATACCTTTGTATCAGGCAGGAGGTTGCTGTGACCCAAGAAGAAATCAGATTTTGATTAGCATCAAATTGTATTTTGAGTTATGGAAACAATTCTAAAAATTTCAAAGCAAATAATAAGCAATCTAGGCAAGGCAGAAAATCAGAAGTAATGTGTTTTGGAATCGTTTGCGTGGCTAAGGACAGAGTAGGTCATGTCTCACAAATATGAAGTTTAAAGAGCAGGTAACCAGGTACAGTACAGGGTGTACACAGTAGTGTACTAAAATGCCTATTGAATGTAATACTCATTCCTGCACAAGCACCCTGAAAAGTTACACTCCCCTTATTCATAGGTCAATAGCCATTTCTACTGCCAAAGGAACATCAAGTAATGTTTTATCTGAAGGGTGATGCTAAAAACTATAGAAATTTTCCCAGTGACCTGTTCAAAGGAACTTCTCTGCAAATGAAAGCAGAAAAGCCAGCAATCATGTTGCTTAACAACAGTTGATTTGATGGTGAAATTTCAAAGATGCCCCTGTTCTCAGTCATTCCTTAGCAACATTGCAAACACTTTCTGATTGTCAATTGTACCTTTAGTGTCCACTGTAACTTTCAGAAGTGACAAATTACTACTATGTGGACAGCTGGTAGAGACGGACAAACCCAGAAAATAACAGGTTATTGGAAGAGAAGCTCTTAGTGGGATGCATTTATCTTCCATTTTGGACATGATGAGAATGGGGATGGCCATGCCTCTTTTAGTAGCGGAAGTGCTTCAGAAACCAAAAATGTCTGCGATATTCTTTTTTCTAAATTATAATTGATCCATCCCATGCGTTGTAGAGCAGGTTCAATTTATGATTAATTGTAAGAAAATGTATGCAACATGAATACTGAACTATAACTTTATATACTGATCAACTGTCATCTGGGAGAAGTCTTACCCAAGTATATTTACTTCTTCTAAACAGTTCATTCCATGGCCACTGGGAGGCACAGTATTACCAAAAAATTGACTTTTTTCTGCATAAGATGTCCTGATTAAGAGCCACAGTGCCAAGGATTAACCTTAATTTATCTGCATCTTTCGATCTAGAGGTGGGAAAAACACTAATTGTTATGATATTGGAAAAAAGGGAGATCATTGTCTGCAGCATGATAGTATGGTAAATAAAAAGAAATGATCACCAATTTGTACTGCAGTCTCTAGAGTACAAGTTCAGAGAAGGTGACTCCTAAAGTATATTATGTTCTTGTCACATTTTAAGGACTATGTACTGTAAATGTTTCATTTCCATGTGAAAAGAAGTATATAATGGCTTTAGGGAAAGACTAGACAAGTGACGTTCCACCAAACATGTTCACAGACACAAGTCCTTAAGTTATAACTGATTTTTTCTTTTCTTTTTTTTAACACATATATAACCATCAGACTACCAGATTACATTTAAGGAGTTTTCTGCTTTATAGATAATTGAATGTGTCAAAAGAATGTATTCATTGGGCCATCACACTGCTATAGTATGTAGCATTGCTGCCTCACAGCTCCAGAAGTCCTAATTAAAAATTTTAGCCAGTACACTGTTGGTGTTCTTTGGTGGGAGAGTAGCACCCTATCCATTGTTTATTTCTGACCTGTGCCCGATGGACCATTGTAATAATTTTCATAACAAGGAGAGAAAATCCTTGCTGTAGAATAATAAAAATTATCTTTGCTTAATCACACATTTGCTTTACTTTTATGTATGCAAGTATTTATTTCTTGTTGATATACTGTATTTGTCTAGAGAAAATCTAACAAAAACAAATTTGAAGATCATTGTTTTCCAAAAATTCTGGATTATGGCTTTGCAGGCAAAGGTCTGGTGTAAGTATTGGGAACCCAAACCTTAAGAAGTCAGTCAGGGATTATGATTTAACACCATGGAATTATTTTAAACACACAGTAGCAATCTCTTCTTTTGGATGAGATTTAAATTGTTCTTTGTGTGCTACAAACTGTTGGGTATTTTGATGAAAACTAAGTACTACCCAACATTGTCCAAGAACACCTATCAGTTTTTAGTTAGCAAGTTAGAGTAGAGGTGAACCCACAAGGGTCTTTCAAACAAATCTTTTTATCGCACATCTCTTAAGTCCAATCAAAGTTCGTTACAATGATAAAACAGTCTGACAAATTAGAGGCTGTAATCATATAATTGGTGCAATAAATACTTTAAAACTCTTAATAAGAATCAGATTTTAAACTTTTCAAAATGGGAAAAAAATAAACTTGCACATATAGCACAATAACATCTATTAACAAATAATTTCAGTCTTTTTTGCGCAGTCTTGGCTGTTCCATGTAAAATAAGCCTAACCTTTCTAATTTAAATTTATTATAACCAAATCCCTCTCCATAATGTCTTTTCAAGGATTCACTTCTCAGCTCAACTGCTGGCATTACGCTGGATGCCTGTAGCTAAATCACTAACTTGATTATTAGTGCCTTGATTGTATGCCTCCGCTCTTCTGATCTCAGGGCTTGTCGTTCCCTCTCTACCCTCTTAATGACAGTATGCTGCACTTTTTAAACTGTGTGCCTGTCATGTGAACAAACAACCTCAAAATGACCTGCTCACTCAAGTGAACACGTCCTCACTCAACCCAGTACAGAAATGTACGCAAGCATGTGCCAAAACTGCCCCATAGCCATGCACTGCACAGGTCCTGAAGTCAAAGCATGCTGAAGCAAGCAACCTTACAAGGGCCAGGAAGCAACATAAAAATGACTGCCCTATAACACTGCTGTCCTCTGAACCTACAGAGCAACAGAGAACAGTGTGTACCCCACTGCCAAACACTAAGGTCTGTAAATGCTTTTGTTTTTTTCTGACACCATATTATCCACAGATTTAAGGTCAGTTTTATTTAGTTGCCCCAGTGTCTCCTTCTCTGAACATGCAGAACCATAACATGAAAGGGATGTTCTAATGGTCTGTTGTGGTTAGTCTAGTTGTGTACATTTCTGCAGGATCATCTGTTTTTGGAAGTTTGGATATGGATTAACACCAGCTTAGGGGTTACAGGACACATTGACTAAACTGAGCAGAAAGATCAGCCACATTTTAGGACTGCTTCTAAAATTACTGGAGATAATGGCAGAAAATATGATGAGGACAATATTAGAGCCCATCATGAATAATTCTGCCGACCCCTTGGGAAGTTCTCCTTGACCACCTTCAGCTGCTGGTTCATTCCATCATGGTGCTAAAAAGCCTTACTGTGGTTCTTTCTGTTCAGAGCCATCAAACATCATAATGACTTCTCCCATCATCCTCACTTCCTTTTCAGATTTACTGATCTCTCCCCACCACTGCATTGAGACACCATATAGCCTGTATTTGAAGTTGTATGCCTGATTTTTTTATGATATGATCATCCCAGCTTCATTATAGATACAATAAGGTTGTATCCTGGGTTGGTTGGGGCCTTAACAAAAGTAACGAGGGTAATGTCTGAATTAAAAAAAATAAATTGTGAAATGGGGAGGAATTGAACCAACACAACCTGCAAGCCATTCTTTCTGTTTGAACAGAACACACTGTAGCATTTCATGACACACATTCCGCTCCAAGAGACCATATCAAGGCAAAACATATGTCAAAAACTGTCTCTTATTTCAAGTATATGGCAGTCCAGACTCTCCAAGTATAACTACTGGGTGGTGGAATGAGCTGCCCAACTCCATTTAAAATTTTGACACCCTCAATGTGTTTAAGAAGCATTTGAAGACTCTCTTTTTTTGGTGAATTTCCAACTAACTGACATTAGCTATTATGTTTTGTTACCCAGGAATTGTAACTTGTTTGTTTTATGTCCTTTAAAATAGTCATGGACAGGAAGTCAATCTACATTAGGTTACACTCATGCACAGGCCCGGCCTTCCTAATACTTGTGTCAGTACAGAGACACTAAATAACAAATGTGGGAAAATCTGGAGAATCCAGGTAAAGCTCACGTGGACATGGGTATATTGTGGAAATTATGCACTAATCCACATATTGAACTCCAGTCACGGATGAGGCCTCTTTATTCTCTACTGTTATAATTTAAAATTAAAAAAAAAAAAATCTGTTTCAAAGACATTGACTTTTAAAGAAGAGTGGATGAAAATCCATCCATCCATCCATTTTCCAACCCGCTGAATCCGAACACAGGGTCACGGGGGTCTGCTGGAGCCAATCCCAGCCAACACAGGGCACAAGGCAGGAACCAATCCCGGGCAAGTTGCCAACCCACCGCAGGACACACACAAACACACCCACACACCAAGCACAGACTGGGGCCAATTTAGAATTGCCAATCCACCTAACCTGCATGTCTTTGGACTGTGGGAGGAAACCGGAGCGCCCGGAGGAAACCCACGCACACATGGGGAGAACATGCAAACTCCACGCAGGGAGGACCCGGGAATCAAACCCAGGTCCCCAGGTCTCCCAACTGCGAGGCAGCAGCGCTACCCACTGCGCCACCATGCCGCCCTGGATGAAAATCATATTTAATATTTACAGCCAAGGTATTTTTCATTTTTTTTACTGAATATTAAGGGTTTTTCATTTCTTATGATTTTTGTTTATATTTAGACAACCTCAGTGCACTGACCTCGTAGGTTCATTTACTCTTTTTATGATAATTTATATCTTGCCCCACTTTTGATGTTAAAATTATATGTTTGTATATCTGTATGAGGGGTTGTTCAGGAAAAAAAGATCAGTTCACATACATTGGTTTAGATATATACATTGTTATATATAGGTTTAAATATATACAGTACATTGGTTTAAATAGAAAGGTTTAGACATTCATCAGTTCAGGTATATACAATGGTTGAGGTACCTCTATTTGGATATATAGGTTGGCTCAGATATATAAAACAGTTTAAATGGAAAAGTTTGCATTTTTGGGCAGGCACAGCACAGCCACCTAAGTTTAGCTTCCCTGTTCCGCTTCAACATCGCATCAATATTGTTATCATTGTAGATCTTTCATAAAACATATACATATCTTTCGGGCACATTTTATATCACAAGCCATCTTGGTTGAGGGTCATCAATTCCAAAGGACTTTTCTTTCATTATTCAAAACACATAGAACCCTACCTCCTCAGCTGCTCCGTCCATCTGACCACTCTTGCTTCCTCTGTCAGTCCCATGAATTATCAGAAAGCGTTGATTGCAGCCACTGTACATCCCTTTTTTCACCCCACGAAATGTCATTTTATTATTGACTAAAAGCCACACAGTGATTTCTGTTATTCCTTATTGGCAGTGTTTTGTTTAAAGGAAGGGTATGAGTGTCTTTTGCTGAAAGGATGATCACCTTTGTGTAATAAAAACCGGAGCTGCGTGGTTTCTTCTGAATGGTGATCAGGAATGCAGGTTGATCACAATATTCCTTTTTGACAAATAAATGATGTTTTGGGCAGAGGGGCAGTTTAACTATAAAAAGAAGTTAATAAAATTGGCTCATGTATCCATTAAATGCGCAGCTCAAAAAGTATATTGACAAATAATACCTTTTACGTTTTTTTTCAATTAAGTATGTGGTTAAAGTAAGATGTTTTTGTGTATGTGAAACCCACAACCTAAAACTTACTTTCCCCAGACACTGAATTCTCTCATACAGTAATCCATCCATCCATCCATTATCCACCGCTTATCCGAGGTCGGGTCGCGGGGGCAGCAGCCTAAGCAGGGAAGCCCAGACCTCCCTCTCCCTGGCCACCTCCTCCAGCTCCTCTAGGAGGACCCCGAGGCGTTCCAGGGCCAGCCAGGAGATATAATCCCTCCAGCGTGTCCTGGGTCTGCCCCGTGGCCTTCTCCCAGTGGGGCATGCCCGGAACACCCCCCCAGGGAGGCGTCCAGTGGGCATCCTAACCAGATGCCCAAACCACCTCAACTGACTCCTCTCAATGCGGAGGAGCAGCGACTCTACTCTGAGTCTCTCCAGGATAACTGAACTCCTCACCCTATCTCTAAGGGAAAGTCCAGCCACCCTGCGGAGAAAACTCATTTTGGCCGCTTGTATCCGCGATCTTGCTCTTTCGGTCACTACCCAAAGTTCGTGGCCATAGGTGAGGGTAGAAACGTAGATCGACTGGTAAACCGACAGCCTTGCCTTTTGGCTCAGCTCTCTCTTCACCACGACGGACTGTTGCAGAGCCGCACCGATCCGTCTGTCAACCTCCCGCTCCATTCTTCCCTTACTCGTGAACAAGACCCCAAGATACTTGAACTCCTCCACTTGAGGCAGCACTGTGCTCCCAACCCGGAGAGAGCATTCTACCCTTTTCCGGCTGAGAACCATGGCCTTGGATTTAGAGGTGCTGACTCTCATCCCCGCTGCTTCGTACTTGGCTGCGAACCGCTCATTGTCCGATGAAGCCAACAGAACCACGTCATCCGCAAATAGCAGAGACGAACAAGACCCCCTCCACTCCTTGGCTGCGCCTAGAAATTCTGTCCATATAACTTATGAACAGAATCGGTGACAAAGGGCAGCCCTAGTGGAGTCCAACCTCAACAGGAAACGAGTCCGACTTATTATCGGTAATGCGGACCAAGCTCCTGCTCCTCCTGTACAGGTACTGGATGGCTCATAACAACGAGCCTTGTACCCCGTACTCTTGGAGCACACCCCACAGGATGCTTCGTGGGACACGGTCGAATGCCTTCTCCAAATCCACAAAACACATGTGGACTGGTTGGGCAAACTCCCATGCCCCCTCCAGGATCCTGGCCAGGGTGTAGAGCTGGTCCAGTGTTCCACGGCCAGGACGGAATCCGCATTGTTCCTCTTGAATCTGAGATTCGACCATCGACCAAACTCTTCTCCAGCACCCCTGAATAGACCTTACCGGGGAGGCTGAGGAGTGTGATCCCCCTATAGTTGGAGCATATCCTCCGGTCACCCTTCTTAAAAAGGGGAACCACCATATCGGTTTGCCAATCCAGAGGCACTACCCCCGATGTCCATGTGATGTTGCAGAGATGTGTCAACCAGGACAGCCCCATAACATCCAGAGCCTTGAGGAACCCTGGGGGAACCTCGTCCACTCCAGGGACCATGCCACCTCGGAGCTTTTTAACTACCTCGGCTACCTCAGCCCCTGTTATGGACGGAAACATCATGCTTTGGGGCTGTTTTTCTGCAAAGGGACCAGGACGACTGATCCGTGTAAAGGAAAGAATGAATGGGGCCATGTATCGTCAGATTTTGAGTGAAAACCTCCTTCCATCAGCAAGGGCATTGAAGATGAAACGTGGCTGAGTCTTTCAGCATGACAATGATCCCAAACACACCACCTGGGTAATGAAGGAGTGGCTTTGTAAGAAGCATTTCAAGGTCCTGGAGTGGCCTAGCCAGTCTCCAGATCTCAACCCCATAGAAAATCTTTGGTGGGAGTTGAAAGTCCGTGTTGCCCAGCGACAGCCCCAAAACATCACTGCTCTAGAGGAGATCTGCATGGAGAAATGGGCCAAAATACCAGCAACAGTGTGTGAAAACCTTGCGAAGACGTACAGAAAACGTTTGACCTCTGTCATTGCCAATAAAGGGTATATAACAAAGTATTGAGATGAACTTTTGTTATTGACCAAATACTTTTTTTCCACCATAATTTGCAAATAAATTCTTCAAAAATCAGACAATGTGATTTTCTGGATTTTTTTTTCTCATTTTGTCTCTCATAGTTGAGGTATACCTATGATGAAAATTACAGGCCCTTCTCATCTTTTTAAGTGGGAGAACTTGCACAATTGGTGGCTGACTAAATACTTTTTTGCCTAACTGTACAACCCCAGTACTTCCCCAAAGTCCAGGCCCTTCCAATACCTCTCTTTCTTCAGGCCACCTCCGCTCCTCTCCTCCTGAGCTCTGTCTCTCTTCCTCCCGACTCAAGCCATCGAATGGAGGGAGGCGGCCCCTTTTAAACCCACCAGGATGTCCTCCAGTTGCTTCCCAATTAGCTTCTGCCAGCACTCCCAAGTGTGGCAGAAGTACCGGCTGGGCACCCGGAAGCACTCCTGGTGTCCCTGGCTTTCTTCCCCCCAGCACTTTCGGCACTTCCCCCCAGCACTTCCTGGCAGTGACCACGGGCCCCTATAGGGTTGAGCTTCTAAGCTCTGTTCCCGTGGTCCCCAAAGCCACCAGGGCGGTCACCCCCTCGTGGTCTGGATGAGGCGCAATCCCTTCTCCGGTCCTTCTGGGCATCCCGGCTGGGTGCCACCCCCAGCCGCTTGCCACAATATCTATGTATATATGAACCAATTTATATATTTACAAGCCAATCATTTTTTCCTGAACGGTCCCTGATATATACTGTACAAGTACAACCCCGAATCAGAAAAAGTTGGGATGGTATGAAAATTCAAATGAATGAATGAATTCTTAAATTTATTTTGACTTTTATTTTATTGCAGACACTTTGAACCCAAGCTATTCCATGTTTTGTCTCATCAACTTAATTTCATTTGTTAATATACATCCATCCCTGCATTTGAGGCCTGCATCACATTCCAAAAAAAGTTGGGACAGTAAAGCTTTCACCACTTTGTAATATCACCATTCCTTCTCACAACACTTAAACACTGAGGATACCAAGTGATGAAGCATTTCAGGTGTTATTTTGTCCCATTCTTCCTATAAACACGTCTTAAGGTGTGCAACAGTGTAGGGTTGTCGTTGTTGCATTTTTCATTTCAAAATTCTCCACACATTCTCTATTGGGGACAGCTCAGGAATGCAAGCAGGACAGTCCAATACCCATATCTTCGTCTTCTGTGTCCATGCCTTTGTAACGTGTGCAGAATGTGGTTTTTAATTGTCTTGTTGAAAAATGCAGGGTCATCCCTGGATAAGATGTCGTCTTGATATGTTGCTCTAGATAGATAGATAGATAGATAGATACTTTATTAATCCCAATGGGAAACTCTAAAATCTCAATGTACTTTTTTTCATTAATGCTGCCATCACAGAGGTATAAATTACCTTTGCCAAGGGCATTGACACAACCTCATACCATGACAGACCCTGGGTTTTAGGATGGTCCTTTTTGTCTTTGGTCCCGAGCACACAGCTTCCATTTCTTCTAAAAAAGATTTGGAATATTGATTCGTCTGACCACAATACACATTTCCACTGTGCGATGATCATCCCGGATCCTGCCGAGCCTGGAGAAGTTGATGCCGCTTCTGAACATGGTTAACATAAGGTTTCTTTTTTGCAAAGTAAAGTTTTAAGTGGAATTTGTAAATGTAACTCTTTATTGTAGTACTTGACAAAGGTTTGCCAAAGTAATCCCTTGCCTATGTGGTCATCTCAGCTATTGATGAGTGATGGTTCTTTATGTAGTGCCATCTGACGGATTGGAAATCATGGGTTTTCAGCTTAGTCTTGAGCCCTTGCCCTTTACGCACTGAAATTCCTCCAGATTTTTTGAATTGTTCAATAATATTATGCACTGTAGAGGGAGAAATGTGCAAATCCCTTCCAATCTGTTTGAGGAACATTGTTTTTAATCATTTCAATAATTTTCTCATGCATTTGTTAATAAACTGGAGATCCTTTGCCCATCTTTGCTCCTCATAGACTTAGCCTTTCATGGATAATGTTTTTGTACCAACTCATGATACAATCACCTGTTGACATCACCTGTTTGAAATCACATCATTATTTAATATTTTTTACCTCATTACTGGCCCTATTTTGCCCCTGTCCCAACTTTTTTTGGTATGTGTTGCAGGCCTGAAATGCAGTAATGGATGTATATTAAAAAATGAAGTTGACCAGATAAAATATGAAATATCTTGCATTCATACTGTCTGAAATGAAATAAAGGTCAAAGTAAATGTAAGAATCACTGAGTTTTTTTTTTTTTTTTTGCATTTTCTATATTTCACTATTTCTAGTTTGGGGTTGTATGTGTGTCCTTATAGTAGCAGACTCCTTTATATTCTAGTAACAGTCATTTTCATATCATCCAAATAGCCTATTTTCGCACATTGTCATATGTCTTGTTTAATTTTCCTCACAGGCCACTGCATAATCATTTGGCTGATGTCTTTTGCCATTCCTATACCATTTTCCCATGCTGAGATAATTGGTGCTCGAATGAATGTGTCTCATTACTGCAAAAATAGTCTCTCATAATAAAATAAATGAGAAAGTTACATTTTATTAGGAGTTGCATGTTTTAATGTAATTCTAAGACACAATTAAAATTCAGAATTTCTGTTGACCAAATCCTGCATTAACAAAGAATAGGTACACCCAAGCAAAATTGTATACTTTCAGCCAGTGTAACAAATATTAGTATGCTTTGATTTATTTATTCCATTTGAATAACAAATGTATTTGTTAGCAAATTGTTTTATCAGGCAACCCATAAAAGCACTGTAATTAAAGGGGATTTGGAATTTGAGATTAGGAGAAGTGCAGCCCACAACAATCGACAGGCCACACATCTAATTAACTGCTTTATAGCAAATTAAGAAAACAGCTGCCTACCATTTGCCTGGCTTCATGTGGCTTTGTAAGTCATTGCCTACTCCACCTCAGTCTTTATTGCTACCCTCTCTTCAATGTGCTGAATTGAAAATTCAAGTCTGGGGGTGGGGTGAAGAGCACCCTAATTGCCTCATCCAGTTGCCAGACAATAGGCTCTTAGCTAAGCAGAACTGAAGCCATATTTAAATGCAGAATACTCAATGAATTGAAAGCATTCGTTCTGCATTCACACATTAAGTGTGTGGGAAACTGCTACATTTTGGTCCAGTGGGGATCTTGTTCTAGATTGTCTCTGTTTTCTATGCACTTGTCAGATTTTCAGTACAAATGAAGTGAATGTTAATTCTTTTTTTTCTTGTATTAATGCATTCAAGTATTTTCTAGCTTACAAAAGCAATTTTCTTTCTTTTAATGATCAGATAAACAAAGGACCATTAATAATATCTTCTGAACAATTCTTTATTCTTTGTTCATAAACACATTATTATATTTTAATGGTGGAAACAGCATTGACTATCCGTTCATTAATCTGTTCCTTGAACCTCCATAATCTATTTCCGGATCAAGAGTGTTACAAAGCACTGTGTGCAAGAAAGGAATCAACACTAGACCAGGTGTCAGTCGATCACAGTGCAAACCCATATGCAGCCACACTCATTCATACAGGGTCAATTAACCTAATATGGATGGAAAATAGGAACATCTGGAGGAAACCGTCTGGAAACACACATGGAGTGAGCAAACATCATTCAGTGACTGAGAAAGGATTAAAAATTAATTGTGAAGCTATTTTAAATGCATGACCCCCAACATTATGTCTAGAAGGAATGATAATAATAATAATAATTCTTTGCATTTATATAGCGCTATTCTCACTACTCAAAGCGCTCAGCAATTGTAGGTTAAGGGCCTTGCTTAAGGGCCCAACTGAGCAGAGTCCGTTTTGGCATTTACAGGATTCAAAACCGTAATGCTAAAAAGTATGGAAAGCTCTGAGTTAAATGCTACAAACATGGTGCTTAAATATCATTATTATTATTATATTTTGGCAGATGCTTTTATCCAATATAAATAGCATCATAAGGATACTTCGCAATTCCTTACACACACATGCACACATATATATTGTGATGGATGGCCGGGGCCCATGCCCGGCTGGAACGCCCCTGCATCATATGTTCCAGGGGAGCAAGCATGGGAAACCCAATATCTCCCCCTGGACACTAGATGGCAGCCTCCCTGGGTTGCAGCGGTGCCTGGGACTCCCACAGGGCTTCATTGGAGTTGGAGTTTGGTACAGCCCTGTTGGGTTCCACAGGCACAGCCAGGGGGTGCTGCAGCAGGAGCTGCTAGCCCCTTTTGGGCATTAGTTTCGCCACCCCTGGAAGTGCAGCCGGATGTTGTCACTCAAGCACCTGGAACACTTCTGGGTGTCTAATAAAAGGAGCCAGCAACCACCACTCATTGGCCAGAGTCGGGTGGGTGAGGACAAAGCTTAGAGAAGGAGTGGTGGTGCCGGAAGAAAGAAGTGTGTGGTGTGTTTTGAAGTGCTTATATGTACACTTGGGACTGTGTTGTGCCTGTGGGGATTACAGGGAAGACGTACCCCACAGGTGAAGAACAAAAAAAGTTTGTTGGTTTTTATATGTGCCTCCGTGTCCATCTATGTCGGGTCAGGTGCCTATATAGTGCCTTTGTTACAATATATATAGATCAATATCTCCACTTTAATACAATAAATGTCTGTGGGCCCATCAAGTTGCTATGTCACAAACATTTTTAGTAATAAAATGCATTTCATTTGTCATTCCAGTAGATGGAGCATCACAAACATTAACACTAGTGATGAGTGAATTCCATGGGGTTCACTTTGCCTGTAGTTCAGACAACTCACAGGAGTGTTTGCGAATATTGACAAACTTGGCAAAATGCATTTAAGTCAATGGAGAAGGACTAAATGAACTAGACTTGACTGGATTATAATGGTGCAATCATCTTTAAAATGTCACTGAGGGCTAGGAAAATGTCTGCCAACTATACTGGACCGATTATTGTATCCAAAAAGGTGACTTGAGCTGTGCAGCAGCAGTGCCAACCAATGTACCACCATGCCTCCATGAGCTCAAAGAGAAAGAATGCAGTCAGAGATTGAAAAATGGAATTACCACAAAGTCAGAAAAAGTACATAGGTCATTTAAAGGCAGAAAATTAAAAATGGCATGTCATGATTGAAGCCACTGATACATTCTATTTTTTGAAGCTGTGCTGAAGGCTCTCCATACTGTCTGTACTAATGCTTTGCACTTTTTCTTCTATCAAAAGCATAGAAATATCTTTTAAATGGTAATAAATCTTTCACTACTATTATTATATCATAGAGTCTCCTGTGTTTCGTGATGGGGGTGTCAGGTTCCTTCAAAGTTTGTTTTTTTTATCTCCATGTGGCTAATTATGCATGCATAGGGCACGCAACTCTTTCTCTTATACTGATGTCGAACTCAAAGATAGACTTCCACATTTGGCAACAAGAAGACATAACTCGTTAATTGGGCTGCGTATGTTTCATAAAAATACAATTTTGAGAACCTGTGTTATTACTTTTCTGCTCTACCACCAACTAACTTCCATAGAGTCTGTAATGCAAATGATCAGCATTATATACCTGGGGGGGTGGTCCCATTCAATGTTTTCTGTTACAGCTCAGGAGATGTCGCGCTCGCCTTGCAAAGCATTATGGGGTACTGGGAAAAAATAGTTCTCTGAAACTGGCAAAATTATCAGTAAATAATAATGAACACGGGCTAACGCAAATACAGCAAATTTATTGCTAATAATGCTTTGGCGAAATTCAATGATCAATACTAATTAACTCTGCTTTTACAAATACCATAATGAATGTAATATAATAGAAATAGATTAATTGCATGGTACACTGCAAATGTTAAAGCTAAGGTATTTATTGGTTGTTACTTAGTTGATTACTTATATATTCGTATACTATACACACACACATGCACAAATAGTCAATCCCTTCAATTTGCGGGTTTACGATTCACAGATCTGCATATTTGCGGGTTTGTCACCAATAATTGAATGCAAATTATATTTCAAGTTTGCTGTGCGTCTGAATTAAATACAGGACTCTTGACCAATAAATGAGGGGAGAGGCAGATGTTCAAATCATATGCACAGCATTGAGGACATTATATCTTTCCTGTTTGCTATGAGCACCACTATTAATATTTTAGCTAAAAATGCACACGTTTTGTACACTTTAATTATTGAAATGGATTTTAAACATGTGGATTAAGCAACATGAGTTACATGAGAATTTTTTATTTTTTCATGAACTTTTTCACACCATTTGCTGCTGTCCAGAATTATTCAATGCTGGGGTGCCACTGAGTTTGAATATTCAAGATGTACTTTCTCGAGGCCACTGCTCCAAACTATATAGGGAAAGTAACATTTTAAAAAAATCTATAATTTTTGGGTGGAGTATTCCTTTAACAAGTCGACAGTAACGTGCTGTATATCAATAAAACAGAGCAGGAAATACATTAAGTCATTGCTACAGCTAAACCAACATGCGCAAAGACTTGTTACTGTGAGTCAGAGGTGGGAAACAAACCAGCATCCTTCAGGTTTAAAGCAAAATGCTTTAGGTTCTACAGTTGGCTTTCATAAAAAGACTTCAAGAGACATGTTATTATACTTGTGTGAAATATCTATATATATAATTCACTAAGCCGGGAGACAAGTAGCCACCCATGGAAAGCACGCCGGAAGGGGCGTGGATTCACTAAACCGCGAACAAGTAAGACGCCAATGGCGCACGCAGGAAGGAGCCACGCCCACCAACTCTTAGACCATTGGATACGACAACAACTCGCAGAGCCACGCCCACCAACTCGGACGCGACGCCTCGGAAAACATGCCGTCATTTCTGTTTGTCTGTGCCACAGTCCACTTGCAGCTCTGAGTCACGTTGACTTTTCATTAGTCAACCTCAGTGGAACCTTGGTTCACACAGAGGCAGCGCCAGAGAGACAGAGGCACACACACAGGCAGGGCGAGAGAGAGAGCCACGCACACACACAGGCAGCGCCAGAGAGAAACAGAGGCACAAACAGGCAGCCCGAGAGAGAGAGCCGCGCACACACACAGGCAGCGCCAGAGAGAAACAGAGGCACACACACAGGCAGCGCGAGAGAGAGAGCCGCGCACACACACAGGCAGCGCCAGAGAGAGACAGAGGCACACACACAGGCAGGGCGAGAGAGAGAGCCGCACACACACACAGGCAGCGCCAGAGAGAGACAGAGGCACACACAGGTAGCGCAAGAGACAGAGCCTCGCGCACACAGGCAGCGCCAGAGAGACAGGGGCACACACAGAGGCAGCGCCAGAGAGACAGAGCCGCACACACACACAGAGGCAGCGCCAGAGAGAGACAGAGGCACACATAGGCAGCGCGAGAGAGAGAGCCGCTCACACACAGGCAGCGCCAGGGAGAGACAGAGGCACACACAGGCAGCGCGCGAGAGAGAGCCACGCACACACACAGAGGCAGCGCCACAGAGAGACAGAGGCACACACAGGCAGCGCAAGAGAGAGCCGCGCAATCCTTTAAAACTGAAGTTAAAACACAATGAAAGAAGCAGTCTTTAAAAACCAATAAGCCCTGTGCCTCTTTTTCATTAGCGTCTCACCTGCTTCAGGCTCTGCAACAGTCGAGACGCTCTCTCTGCAGCTGACCTTCTCTGTGCCTGACTCCACTACTGTCAGTCGCCTGATTAAAAATGGCCTTTTGAAGGGGAGCTATGGACCCGCTATACCACAGGAACACATTGCCTTCGAGCCTGCTCTCGCTCACTCTAACGTACCGGCTTTCTCTCTCTCTCCTCACTCGCTCACACACTGCACAGGGGAGAAATGCCCGCAGCACGAGTCTACCCGGAAACCGTTTCAGCCACACTTCCATGCCCCTCGCTACACTGTGAGTGCGATGATTATTTATTTAAAAATGAGCTTTTGAAGGGGAGCTGTGGACCCGCTATACCACAGGATCACCTGTGACATTGCCTTCACATTGTTTTCCTTTTATTTATGATCCTGTTGAGCAGATCAGACACCCATGCAAACAACACTGAATAATCAATAGCTGCAACCACTTTGCCCGCCCCAACTCCTCACCTGAGTCGGTTTTGTCTGTGTTCAGCAGTGTTTCCCAAACTCGGTCCTGGTGAACCCCTGTGGATGCAGGGTTTTGTTCCAACCAGATTCCTAATCATTAATGCCGGTGAAACTCATCCGGGATAAGTCGGTTTTTCAAACGCAGACGTGTAGCACATTAGTCTAACAGACTAGCTGGATGTAAAAATGTCATTGACGAAACTGTTGCTCTCAAACTTTGCAACATGGCTGTTGGCTTTGTTTGCCAACATTGGGATAATGTCGGCGACGTGGTCACAAACTGCAACAACTCACCACACAAGGACGCCCTGTCTCTCAAGGCATTCACACTGACGGAAGACAACCATGGGATACACAGAAAACAGCCATGTCAGTCAACGCAGATCAGACACCCAGGCAAACAACACTGAATAATCAATAGCTGCAACTACTTTGCCTGCCCCCATTCGTCACCTGAATCGGTTTCGTCTCTGTTCAGCAGTGTTTGCCAAACTCGGTCCTGGTGAACCCCTGTGGCTGCAGGGTTTTGTTCCAACCAGATTCCTAATCATTAATGCCGGTGAAACTCATCCGGGATAAGTCGGTTTTTCAAACGCAGCCGTGTAGCAGATTAGTCTAGCAGGATGTAATAATCCGAGATGAATGCGCGCCCTCGCGCTGAGTGAAAAGCCAATATATATTGAGTCTACAAAACATGATCAGCAAGTCTTTGATTGGCTGCAACAAAATGATGAAAGAACGGGCGCATTTTTTTCACACAAGCTGGGTGGGTGGGTTTTAGTTAATTAGTATCTAATTTGATGTAGTCTATACACACAAGGCTGATTTAATAGTTTCAGATACCATCCTATTTCAATAATACCAGTTCAAGGTTACACAACTATAGCACTATCACAAACCAACTCATCAAAATTCTGTGCAACCGGCTCTGATGTCTGAATGAAAGTGTATACTCCAACTAGTAGACCCACTGTCTCGAATTCTCTAAGACAAAGCCATAAAAAAAAAAAAAAAAAAAAAAAAAAAAACAAACAATGAAGAATGACTTAAGAACATTTATATTAGGCAGAATGTCCAGTAGAGCTGGGCAGTCTTTTGACCTGGAAACTCTGTAGATTTTGTTTTATATTTTTTCTCTAGTTTAACTGGAGTTTTCTTTTTCTTTTCTGTCTTCCCTGGTCTTATGAGCTTATCATCGGACTGATACTTAGAAACTTAAAAAAAAATTCTATATTTTAAGGACTCTGTTTCTCTTAATTATATATCTTTCTTATGTAAATGTGAATTTATTTATCTTTTGCATACTATTTATAAATTATTATTCTTATCAAATTTTTATTTCTTCTTCTTTTGCATGCAACTACTTCTTTGACATGTTGTAAAGCACTTTGAACAACATCTTTTGTATGAAAATGTGCTATAAAAATAAATGTTGTCATCATTGTTTTACATTTGTTCTGTATATACTGTATCTCTCGCAGACTAGTGGCAGTAATATAATACCAACTTAAGACAATGAATACAACATCTATGAAGTGAAACATCAGCCAATATATACTAGAAACACTCGTGCAGGTGTTAGTATTAGTCACTATTTAGTAATCTGGTGTCTTGCTTTTCTAAGGCATCATGTAATACAGATGCCCTGAAGGATAAGGAACTGTGTGCCACTAATTTCCTGAGCTGATTTTGTTACCCTCTGTAGTGCTTTCTGGTCTTGAGCTGAGCTGATGTTGTACTAGGATGCAATGCTGGTTAGTAAGGGTTGACTCCAGTATGCAGCTGTAGATGCTGATGAACACATTTACCTTAGATATCTTCTGCCTTCTTGATGACTTGTCTCTATTTTAGGTCATTAGTGATGGTAACTAGAAATTTAAAGCTGCTTTCACATTACACAGTATCCCACCAATATAGATAAGTGTGTGGTCTGCTGCCTGCTTCCTAGAAGCCATGACTAGCTCCTTAGCTTTGCTGACATTAAGTCAGAGTAACTCTTATCAAGGCAACACTGTCTTAGAAGCAATCTCATTGTTGGTAATCAGGCCTGCAATGGTGGTATATCAGTAAATGTAATAAAATTTCTGGCCACATAGTTATAGGTAAACATTAAAGAAAGCAGGAGGCTGGTACAATAGCCTGCATGTGTTGTGCATTACTATGGAGGAAGAGATGTTACAAATCAAATTTGGGTCTTCCTGTTAGAAAGTCAAAAACAGTTGCAGTGGGTGGCACAATTTCCCAAGTCAATTAAGTTACGTTGTGTTAAATGTTGAACTGCAGTCTACAAAAAATACTCTTTTTTAACTGCATAACAGTTTAATTAGCCATGGGTGACACTGTTGTCTTTTCGAAGCAGATGAGAACTGTGTATTTTTCAGTGAGGCACTAAATTATTTGTGAAAACATCAGATATTTGGTCACTATAGGCCTTTGAAATGCATCCTGGAAGTTCACCTAGACTGAATGCTTGATGGATTAATTGAAAAGAACTTCCTTAAGACATTCAAAGAAGCAGAGGTGGGTGCATCATGCTGTGCTTCAGACAAGCAATTGAATAGGTCAAGTTTTTTTGATCAATGCAAGTCTAGAATGACTTAAGTTTATCCAGGGGAGAGAGAGCGTTGTTGTGATAGTCTTAGTCTCTAGTCTGTAACCTGTAAGCATCTGTATGTGTTAATATGTTTGTCATAAGTGCCACTGCATGCAGTTTTCAGCTTGTGTTTCTTTCATGTTTTCATATCATGTTTACATCGTAACAGAATATTTATTACTGCTGTAGACCTCAACAAAACAGATTTAAGGAATGTTTACTCTAAATATCATCACTATGTCGCCTCTCTACCAGGAAATTTAATACTTCGCATCACACCAGTAAATGATGCTTATTGTCCACTTACCTGCCATTGTCTCAGGCAGTCAGTCCACCCATCAATACTCCAACTTCTAGTTTATAGAGACTACGTGTGGGGTGCCAGTAAGACAAGTGGCTCAATCATAGACCACAGAGGTGCAGGAAAAACTGCAGGTTTTTTTTTATTCTGTATATTAGAATATATTTAGAAATTCCTCATCAGACCTTGGTAAGTATTCAACTTTCATACCTAGATTTAGCAAAATAAGTGTGAAAGACTGTGTGTCTATGAAATCAATCTGTTTAGTTCTAGTAAGAAACCATGGATCACTAATGACACCTGTAGTGTATTTATTTTCAAAGAGTATTCTTTGTTCTTCACAGAAATTGTATGAATTGTCAGCCATAGCCGTGCAGCTTACCTCCTTTTTATAAACAATTTTGCTTAACAATAAAAATACAGATGAGCATTAATCAAGCTGGCCAGACAACAAATTTACTTCCATGCTTCAGAAAGCAAAAAAAATAATAATTTGCATCTTACTAAATTTGATTCTGCATCTACACTCTTCAATACAAATAAATGACAAGAAACAGGCTAATTAAGCTTAGACTTCAGATAAATTAAAAGACTTGTTAGCATAACAGTCTGAAACCGACGTGGTCCTCCAGGAGTGACATTTAATACCTTATTGTAGAGAGCGTAAATATAACCCCCTGTTCTGGACTGCACATATATCACGGTTCTTGTATCAGAGAGAGAAACATCTTACCACCCACCTGCTCATCTTATTTTTCAAATTTTCAAATGCTATTGAGGGTTGCAAGAACTTGGAGTTTTCCCCACAGGGTAAGGGCCTTGACTGGACACAAACACTCCCCTGGGCATGCATTTTACATAGTGTACTGCAAAATTATACTCAGTTTAACTTTATTAGGTACATCTGATAATGAATGCAGCTCAGTTTATTTTCTATACAGACATGATCAAGAGTTTTAGCTTTTCTTTGATCAAAAATTCAAATTGGAAAGATGCATGATCTAAGTGACTTTGAACCTGGTGTGACAGTTTGTGCCAAAAATGGTTGTTTGGGCATCTCACAAACAGCTGCCAAAATTGGGATTTTCCCATGATACAGTCTCTCTGATTTACAGAGAATATTGTGCTAAACAAAAAAATCCAGTAAGCAGTTCTGCGGGTGGAAACACCTTACTGTATTAATGAGAGGGGTCAGTAGAAAATGGATAGGCACATTCAAGCTAAAAGAAAATACATAAATACATAAATAATAGCTCTTTGTGCAGTGGTGTGCGGAAGGCCATCTCTGAATGTAGTGTATGTCAGATCTTCAAGGAGATTGGCTACAGCAGTAGTAGAACACATTAGGATCCACTCCTTTCTGCTAGACACGGAGAAAAACAAGCAACAGTGGACAAGTGATTGCCAAGACTGAAAACTGAAAAAATGTCATCTGGTCTGATGAATCTTCCAGTAAGATACTTTAATGGCCTACAGAGTCCCCTGATCTAAATCCAATAGAGCACCTTTGGGATGAAATGGAATAGAAGGTTTGCACCATGAATATATGAAAAAATAGGGAAGAATTTTGTAATGCTATGGTGTCTCTCTGGGAAAAAATACATAAGAAATATATGCATTGACGAATTCAGTCTGTTCTGGAACGAAAAGTGGGTCTTAACTGGTGCTAGATAGGTATACTTAATAAAGTGAATACATTTGTAAACATGCTTAATCTAATTCAGTGGCATCAAGTGCCTGAAACCCAGGAAGCAAAGGGTTTGCATGAGTCCACTCACACAGTCACATACATATACAGTACCAATTAAAAGTCATCAAACAAACAGTTCACACATCAAACTCCAAACAAACAGCAACAAAATTTGTACCCAAATCACATCAGCTGACAGGCAGTAGCTCTTATCACTTCTTCACCATCCCACCGGCAAGGATATGTACTTACTTCAGTTCTTAAATCAGCAATGATGAATACAAGTATTTAGATGAAACATCTGGACGCTCAAACTGAATATCGAGTCATTGTGATTTTTCTTGTTTTAAGATCCTTCGACACTGATTAAAGTTGCAAGTCTTAATGGAAAGATTTGCACCAGTTTTGCACATTATGACTGAACAGTTTTATTGCCATATTTATGGGAAAAGAAGAAGATTTAACATAGGGCAGATTTCTAGTCTTTCCTTGAACTGTTACTAGAATAAACCATCAGTCCTTGCAGATTTTCTTTTTTAATCACAGTTGTATTTTTTAGCAGACTAAAGTTGTTGTTTTTTTTCATCTTTACTTAGCTTGCACCTTATTTTTTGGTATTTAGACAATGTATCTGTAGAATTAAGAAGCCTCTTAGACTGTTCTGATGAGAATCAGTCAGACAATATTAAACTTCTGCCACCTAGCTTGACAGTTGCAGTGATGTTGACTTATTGTATATACTCACGTATAAGTCGGGTTTTGAAACCCAAAAAATCCATCATAAAATCAGACCCTGACTTATACGCCTGTTCAAAAATGCGACACTTAATTTTTTTTTTTACATTTTTTTGCCTCCTCCAATCTCGCATCAGTTTCTCAGACGCATCAAATTTTGTTGCAGCAGCGCAGTTACCAATTTCTTTTGTTACTTCAATGATGTTTAATTTAAAACCAGCTTCATATTTTCTTCTGATTGAACGCTCCATCGTAGATAAGGGATGCTCTTACGATAAAGGTGTATGAGGGTGTGAGATACAAAAAAACACAAATCAGTGCAAATGTTGCTTTGGAATATGGGTATTACTGTGTAGTCACGTAGGCACAACAGAGAGAGAGAGAGAGGTTAGGAGTATGTGCTGATACAGCACCCACATAGATAAAAAGGCAGTGTGCTCCGTGGTTACTCTCTCAGGTGGGCGCTAGCATATCATAATTCCTTGTACCAATAGTGTCAGTTTTCCACATTCGACTTATACGTCCAACATTATAACATATCAGAAATTATACTGTAAAATCAAGTCCCGGCTTATCCGCGGAAGAACTTATCTGTGAGTATATACGGTTGTCAGTTTGCCTGATGTTTGTAGCATAAAATTGTAGGGTCATTTTTGTTAATGATAGCTACACTATTTTTGTGTCCTTTCTGAGTGACCTACACTGTATCTGGGGTTACTCCATATCAAGCTGACAATTCAGAATATTGCACAAGAAGAATATAATCTTCAGTTTACTTGAAATCTTAAATGAACAGCAGTGAACAACTAGACAAAATTTTAATAAAAAGCTAATATGATGTTGTAGTCTGATGGTAATAATTAATGTAGCTTTATTGGATATCTAATTGGTCATTTGGAGGGCTACACTTGTGATTAATAGAATGATGTTATGTTCCCACCATCAGATTTAGTACAACATTAAAATAAAACCATAGAAATTTAAGCAAATGATATATACTTCTTACTACTTCATCTCCTTGACAACATGTGCAAAACCCATAGAGAGTAATGCATATTAACATATCATTAAGATTCATTGTAAAATACATCTTACATTTATACTCACTGAATTTAGACAGCCTTTAACTGGTGAAGTACATTTGGACATAAAGTAAAACACTTTGTACAGAGTAATTTATACAGGTACTTTGCATTTCACAACAATTTTTCAAAATCCAGTCATTGTTTATTAAGCAAGATAACACCCACGAATGCAGAATTATTTTACATACTTTGACTTTAGGTTGTAAAGCACACTCAAATGATGTTTGCTGTTAAAAGGGCTTTATAAAATAACATTTGAGTGCCTGCGACTGACTAGCCTGAATTTTTCTTTTCCATCTTACACTTTGTAGGTCATAATTACTTAAAGCAGTGGTTCAGTTCAGTCCTGGGGATCCCCTGTGACTGCAGGTTTTCATCCCAGGTTTTAATTGGAATTCTGTCTTTGTTAGGGAAGCTGCTATTTCTCAGTTTCCATATTTTTTTCTGTCAAACCAAGAATTACAAACTGGCTATGAAAAAAATATTACCAAATGAAGCGAGAATTTGTTCGTGTTTAGTACTCTGTTAACTGATGCCATTATTTACTAATAAGCCCACAAGTGGGTAAGACTGAAATAGTTGCCATTCAACATTCAGTATTGTTTGTACTGGCGTCTGTTTTTCTCATGGTTTATTGTCAGTATTCAGATGCAATTAAGCAGACAATCTAAACAGAAAAATTAAATTAAAAAGAAAAACGACAAGACAGAGTTAAGCATCTAAAGATACAGAATAAATGTCAAATTTATTTATGTAGTACAGTACACTGAAAAACAACAGTAGCTGACCAAAGTGCTGTACATCCTAGAATAATACAGTACAAAAGACAATAAGCAATAACACAATAAAATAGACAAACAGGGCTCTTATAATTAGATTAAAAGGCAAGGAATAAAAACGTGATTTAAGAAGTGATTCAAAAATAGGCAAAGTAGGGGCCAGCCTAACATGAAGTGGTAACACATTCCAAAGGCTGGGTGCTATGACTGCAAAGGCACAATTTCTCCCACACTTTAGTCTTGATTTAGGGACCTACAGAAGCAACTGGTTCATAGACTTGAATGATCTTGATGGAATATATAATTGTAAAAGGTCGAAAAGGGAAGAGAGAGCTAGGCCATTAAGTACTATATATCAAACAATAAAAACTTATAATCAGTCCTAAAATGAACAGGAAGCCAGTGCAGGAAGGATAGCACAGGGAAATGTGTTATTGTTTGCATGTTCCTATTGGACAATAAGCTGCAGCATTTTGGACCAACTCTAAATGTGAGACAGAAGCCTGTCTGACATCAACATAAAACACATTACAGTAGTAATGTACAGTAGTAGTCAGGATGAAATAAAAGCACATACAGTGTAACCCTTTCCAAAACGGGAAACGGTAAGTAAGACTTAGCTTTAGATAAAAATAGTTGAAATAAACTAGTTTTAATTATTGAGTTTATCTGTTTATCTAATTTAAAAACACTATCCATTATTACATCCAGAATTTTTACCATGGATCTTACTTAAGTTTTCAGGAAGCTCAAGTCCATATGAAGGGAACCACTGATATCCCTTGGCCCAAACATCAAAGCCTTACTTTTGTTCTCATTGCAATTTAAAAAGTTTAAGCCCACCCGAGTACTGTATGTCAAAAATTCACATTTCTTAATTTCTTTTAAATGTAAATTTCACATTACTATATGTTTATAAATGCAAAACAAAGAACGCTAATTAAACAATGATACTGATTAAACGTAAAATGACTCACTGCTTAGAAACTTGGTGTGATCAAAACCTGCAGCCACAGGGAACCCTCAGAAAGAATTTGAGAACCACTGATTTAAAGGAATACTCCACCCAAAAATGACAGTGACCCAGCATTGTTTGTATTGGTGGAAGAGAACATTTTTTTATCATTGAGAAAGGAAATTGCAAAATGCTTGATTCAATGGTCTTTAATGGCTACCCAAATGGAACGACAAATGTCAGGTATCCAGTCAAATGCTTACAGTGTTTTTCTTGATAAAATGTTGTTAAATAAAACATTTCCAGAAAACCCACTTGTGCACAATAGTGAAGTGCAATCAAACGAGATTGAGTTTAGCCCAAAATATATGCTGCATTACTGGAAGTAAGGTAGGTTTTGACCACATGTACATTGCCAATTAATAGGGAATATAACAGCATCTCTTTCTGTTCCAAGATTTGGTTGATGTGAATTTGTTTTTAACCCAGTAGAAGACACCATGCAGTGTTAGTTTATGTGTTAAGCATAAAGTAGCACAATTATTATTACTTTTTTTTGTGCTTATTGGTTTACCAATTGCCATATTCTAAACATTTGAAGTAGATTAAGATAGAAGCCAGGTTTGGAATTCTGGATCATACCTTAAATTTTACTTTAGTATATTGCTTAGATTATTCAAAAAATATGTTTGATATCTATCTAGATATCTATCTATATCTATCTATAAAGACATCTTCACGGTTTTAGGGAGGTGTGTAGTATGGAGGAGTTTCACTTAAGTGCAATTAATTGCCAAGTAGCTTTATAAACATCACAAAACATTAATGAAGATGTAATTCAAACAGACATCCATACATACACTGCCAAGCTTACTTAATGCTATTCAGGGTAGGTTGGGGCACAAGCCTACCCTAGCATCTTTGGATATGCGAGATTTGCACCCAGGACTTGTGAAGTAGTGTTAGCTGCCATGCCACCCAGATGTAATTTAATTCATTCTATTCCTAACAGTAGAATGTAAGTACTGTTTTTAATCACATTAATTCAGAAAATAACAGTTCCTGGTCCAATACTAAAGAAGACACAAATTACTTAAAGCTCTGGGGGAGAAAAAACAATAAATATACAACTCTGTCAAATTAATAATAAATGGCAACTATCTGAGCTACAGACTATCAGTAACATTGAAATAATTGGGAATGGAAGTTAAGAGTTAATGAAATTTAAGGAATTAAAAGTAAGGAATTTAAACTAGTGGTAGCATTAATTGGTAATTGTCTAAAACAGAGCTTGTAACTTTTCATTTGCTGATCCTTAAACAATTCAGTTGTTTCTTGTTGCAAACAATTGAACCATACTTGGCTTGCTCACACATCACAATACTTTTAAGCACCACGGAAAATCAATATAAAGGCCGAATCTTCCTTCTCAATGTGTCTACTTAAAGTGCCTACATAAGCTTGAGCAGGCACTGTTTAATTTGCTCAAACACAAACTTTTAGTGAATCATTAGTACTGCCTGCTACAATCAAATTCAGGAGACCATGCATAGACTGCCAGCGTGTGAATACTCATATTATGGTCACGGATGATAGACAAATAGTCTAAGTCTGTGCTGATTTTAAATGGCAACTCAAAAAAATATTAAAAGACTACAATTTTATTACAAGTTTAACACTGGAATTACCAAAGCCTACGAAAAAACTTGTAAATCTGGCCCACCTTAAATCCCTTTGCACCTCTTCGTCAGCATCTTTTGTCTTGTAAATGTGCCGATCAAGACAAGCAGCAAGCAGCCTACTATTCCATCCCCCCACCGCCGCAGAACAGGCACAAAGTTTTCCCAGTTCCTGCTTTGATTATCTGGGAGTGAAGTGCTGGAGTTTTAGAATGGAAATAGATCGTTATTTGGAACACATGCAACTCATGTGTGTTCCGTTTCTACAATAATCTGTGTAAAGACATCGTTAAAACAGAAACGTTTATCATATTTTAGTAATAAATGACAAAATGTATACATAAACTAAATAATGTGTGAAGCCTGAAGTCCAAAGATCAAATAAACACTTTCATAAAAGGTTCAAGGGTAATGCAACAGTTTCCGTGGCTCAGTGGTAAGAATTGCTGACTTATAATCAAGAGTCCCCTGGTTTGATCCTGACTGCCTCATATATTTACCGTTTTGAGTAGTGAGCTGTACTTATTGTTAACATCTATATATATAATTCACTAAGCCAGAAGACAAGTAGCCGACCATGGAAAGCACGCCAGAAGGGGCGTGGATTCACTAAACCGCCGACAAGTAAGACGCCAATGGCGCACGCAGGAAGGAGCCACGCCCACCAACTCTTAGACCATTGGATACGACGAAAGAATCACAGAGCCACGCCCACCAACTCGGACGCGACGCCAAGGAAAACATGCTGTCATTTCTGTTTGTCTGTGCCACAGTACACTTGCAGCTCTGAGCCACGTTGACTTTTCATTAGTCAACCTCAGTGGAACCTTGGTTCACACACAGGCAGCGCCAGAGAGCGACAGAGGCACACACAGGCAGCACGATAGAGAGAGCCGCGCACACACAGGCAGCGCCAGAGAGACAGAGGGGCGCACACACACACACACAGAGAGGCAACGCCAGAGAGAGACAGAGGCACACACAGGCAGCGCAAGAGAGAGCCGCGCAATCCTTTAAAACTGAAGTTAAAACACAATGAAGGAAGCAGTCTTTAAAAACCAAAAAGCCCTGTGCCTCATTTTCATTAGCGTCTCACCTGCTTCAGGCCCTGCAACAGTCGAGACGCTCTCTCTGCAGCTGACCTTCTCTGTGCCTGACTCCACTACTGTCAGTCGCCTGATTAAAAATGGCCTTTTGAAGACCCGCTATACCACAGGAACACATTGCCTTCGAGCCTGCTCTTCCTCACTGTAACGTACTGGCTTGCTCTCTCTCTCTCTCCCCACTCGCTCGCTCACACACTACACAGGGGAGAAATGCCCGAAGCAGAGAGACAGAGGGGTTGGGGGCTCGCGTGCTGCTGAGAGAGAGAGGGCTCGGGTGCTTCTGAGAGACAGAGGGGGAGGGGGCTCGCGTGCTGCTGAGAGAGAGAGAGGGGGGGCTGGGGAGGCTCGTGTGCTGCTGAGAGAGGGGGGGCTGGGGAGGCTCGCGTGCTGCTGAGAGAGAAAGAGAGAGGGGGGGCTGGGGAGGCTCTCGTGCTGCTGAGAGAGGGGGGCTGGGGAGGCTCGTGTGCTGCTGAGAGAGAGAGTGAGGGGGGGCTGGGGAGGCTCGCGTGCTGCTGAGAGAGGGGAAGGGGGCTCGCGTGCTGCTGAGAGAGAGAGAGAGAGGGGGCTTGCGTGCTGCTGAGAGAGAGGGGGGGGGGGCTGGGGAGGCTCGCGTGCTGCTGAGAGAGAGAGCATGCGCATGCACTGCACATACCATGCAGCTGAGCAGGGGGCCTGGGTGTTTATGTCAGTGTTATTCAATGTTTTTACTATTACACTGTGCATTCTATGGTGTAATAATTAACTATATTTGTGCTTAAAAATCTTTAAAAAAATATATTTACATACAGTTCGTATGGTCTGGAATGGATTAATTGTATTTACATGCAATCCTATGGGGGAAATTGCTTCGGTTCACGACCAAATCGGTTTACGACCAGAGGTTTGAAATGAATTATGGTTGTGAACCGAGGTTCCACTGTATATTGAGTCTAGAAAACATGATCAGCAAGTCTTTGATAGGCTGCAACAAAATGATGAAAGAACGGGCACATTTTTTTCTCACAAGCTGGGTGGGTGTTAGTTAGTTAATTAGTTACTCGAAGGATTTCAAGATTTAATATGCACAAGCGGTAACACTGCAAAAGCAGCCCAAACCAGAAAAGACTGCTGGCAAAAAGTGGCTGACAAATTAAACGCGTGTGCATTGTACTTACTGAAAGCGGCGTTACAGATTTTGCAAATGTTCATTTTTTCCCTCTGCTTAAAAAACATTAAAAAAGCGGCATGATTATGCAGCGTATACTACGCCGCGGGTTGGTATGCAGCGTGTAAAACAGTTTGTCGCGGATAATTTGCCTTTTACTTTAACACGAAGACAATTTCCTGTTAGATTTGCCTTTGCGATGACAATTGATAAGGCACAGGGCCAAACTTTCAAAAGATGTGCATGTATCTGCCAAAACCAGTTTTCAGTCATGGACAGTTGTATATTGCTCTCTCCAGAGTTCCATCTTTTCATTCACTTACTGGTATGCCTGCAAACACGTGCAGCGAGCGAGAGAGAGAGAGCGACACACACACGCATACAGGCGCTGGAGAGAGAGAGTGCTGGATGCATAAGAATAATAATACTTCATTACATTGATATACCGGTGTTTTCAGTATTCAAAGCGCTATCCACACAGAGAGAAACCGGGAAGTGAACCCAAAATCTTCCACAGTCTCCTTACTGCAAAACAGCAGCACTACCATTGCGCTACATGGCAGTTAAAGAATGCACTGGCCTCGATTTTGTTTTCACTTCTGTTTACAGCGATCGGATCGTAGCGTGCATTGTTGCAATGTTACTTTTCTTGGTGGCGTATTACATTACGGATGTTTCACATGTTCATTTTTTTCCCTGTGCTTAAAAGACATTAAAAAAAGTGTTTCTCAACTGTGACTCCGGAACAACTCAGTACGCAAGCTATATTAAGCGTCAACAACGAAGACTCACTACACCTTAATGAACAAGTGCTGAAACTTATCCCTACCAACGAAGTAACTTTCACCCGCGTGGCCTCCATCGTCACAGACGATCCCGCTTTCAGTCACGGACAATTGTATGTTGCTCTCTCCAGAGGTCCATCTTTTCATTCACTCACAGTGGTATCCACAAACCCACCCCATTTGGACAACTGTGTCGTTCAGCAAGTGTTCACCCATCAATACATAATTATGCGGCGTATGTTACGCCGCGGGTTGGCTAGTTATACAATAAAAACATACATTTAATTTGCATCTGTAACAGTCGCTATAAATTTATAGTACTTGTAAAAGTTAGCATTTTTTTTTTTCACTTTTATTCTCTCAGTCATAATCATGATACATACTACTGCCCCCCAAGGGATCTGACGCTGTTAGATTTTATTTGAAACTGGGAACAACTGTAGATGTGAGTGGTGGTTTGAGACAATCGAACTGGAAATTCTCTAATCTGGATGGATAAAAGCTGACACACAAATGCTGGTGAATCTGCCTTCTTCCTATCTCATTGTCACTTGATTTTTTTTTTCAGTTTTATTGAGTGTTCCTGCTTACGCTGAATTAGTATGGTCCATGATGTCAAAGCCGCACTGACAAAAAACAGAGACATAGGTATATATGACATTTGGAATTTTTCATTTTATGACCTGTATAGTACATTTCAAAAAACATTGTGGCACAGATGCAACATTATTCATATTATTCATATTCATTCACCTTGCGGTTGTAATCAGTGACTGCGTTTTTTTTTTTTTCCAATCTTACCCAGTCTCCACATTTTGGTGCATGGTACTGTTTCTTTTGTACTCCAGGACATGCAGAGGAAAGAATAGTACAGAGAGGTCAGTTCCGCGCTATATGCAATCATCAAATTCAAATGTTAACAGTTCCCACACACCCAAGGACAGTCCTTCCTACATTTACGATATGTGAACCTGTTGCAATGTACACACTTCTCTGTGCTGTTGTTCCTATTACTGACACCGACTGAGTTTGCTTTCCTATGGCAAGCAAGCGGCTGTCTTGGAACAGACGCTTGTTGATGTTGCATCCTCCTTTTCTTTTTCCACCGCCTTTTCTTGTAAGAAGTGACGATGAAGCTCCTCTGCGAGATGAGCCATGAACACTCTTCTTTTCTCCGTGGACCCCGTACATGCCTTGCACAGTACGTGTGCATTGATCGCCGCCAGGTCAAGCTTGTTATAGCACAAGCAACCGGCCACCCATGTGTTCCTGCTCGCAATGAATAAGCTCACGCCTTCTGGTGCATGATGTCAGCATAGCAGCGGAGATAAAAGAAAAAGACAAATATATGGGACATTGGGTGTAAATTTATGGTACTTGTAAAAGATAGCCTTTTTCACTTTTATTCTCTCAGTCACGATTACACTGTCCCCCTCACCGCCACCCCCGATCTGACACTAACTAACAGCGCCAGCATAAATTCATACCCGATCTGACGCTGTTTGTTTTCAAATGATATTGCATTAGTGCTATGATGTTTTCTGATTGGTACTATTCAGGTCATCAAATTATTTCTTCAAAATGTCCCATATATTTGTGAAAAAAAATGCTAACTTTTACAAGTACTATAAATTTACAGTGGCTGTTACAAACGCAAATCAAATGTATGTTTTTATTGTATAACTTTATCAATAAGAGCAGCTCACTACTCAAAACGATAAAATATATGAGGCAGTGAGGATTGAACCGGGGGACTCTTGATTACAAGTCAGCAATTCTTACCACTGCGCCACGGAAGGCATTGCATTATCCTGGAACCTTTTGTAAAAGTGTTTATTTGATCTTTGGCCTTCAGGCTTCACACATTACAATTTGTCATTTATTACTAAAATATGATAAACGTTTCTGTTTTAACAATATATTTACACAGATTATTGTAGAAACGGAACACACATGAGATGCATGTGTTCCAAATAACAATCTATTTCCATTCTAAAACTCCAGCACTTCACTCCCAGATAATCAAGGCAGGAACTGGGAGAACTTTGTGCCCGTTCTGCGGTGGTGGGGGGATGGAATAGTAGGCTGCTTTCTGCTTGTCTTGATTGGCACATTTACAAGACAAAAGACGGTGACGGAGATGTGCGAAATGATTTAATTGGTAATTGTGATTGGTAAGTGATTGGTAATTCTAGTGTTAAACTAAAAACACTGATACCATGAATTTACTAAATGCCTTTTTATTCAGCACCAATATGAAGTGATGGCACATAGCAAGTTTGTGTTTTTCAGAGCAGAATTCTGGGTATAACATCTATTATTTAAACATCCTGTATAGTTTCATTAAATTATGTGGGAAAACCCTTCTGCACTTTCAAGACAAAAAATAATTTCATTATTGCCACTTTTGTCACATTATGGAATTAGTTACCTGAGAAGTAAACATTTGGACGTTAGCATCAATAGGCTTTATGCCCTAGGAACCAAGTTCCCCAAACAATTTATAACATGTCAGTAATTATTTACCACTCTGATGGTGATCTTTCTGATCATAAAATTGGTCATTACGATAGTAAGTGACAAGAAGAATTCATAATTAATTATGGTATTTGAGGGTTCTTCTAGAGTGCCTTTTACTCTTGCATGATTTGACTCAAAAACTAATCAGCATATTGTCATCTCATTGCAGGCTTAAGTTTCAAGTGTGGTATTTTTCCGTCCAGATGTTTTAGCTCTAGACCGTCCTCAAGCAAACTGTGACACACAGACACACACACCCATCATCAAGATATCAATATTTTTGGTATCGGGTACCCTAAAACTTTGAGATCCATCATAAACTGGAGATCGGAATTTTTGACGAATCGAAAGCTTTGCTCCTCCCCCATAGACGATAAGTTATGGTGGAGGAGGGTGCAAAGTAAAAATACACAATGTGTGCATGCTTAAAGATGGTGATGACAAATCAACAATAGTTTTGTATTGTCATGTATTTGAGTGAGTTGAAGTGATGGTAATATTATTTGTTCTTTAATTTAACTCTATTCATTGGTCCAAAAAATAAGTTTTCGCTTTCATCCTCCAATTGTTATAAACATGGTTAAAGTTGTCCATCCAACCCTCATTCCATTTCTGTCCAATTTATTCAGTGGAGCTTTGCTGGAAGCCATCACTAATTCTGGCTACAACTGAACACGACATCACCCTCACATACAGTAGCTTATAAGTGTGCCAACCAATTGTTCGATAGCTAACAGTACGGCTGGGTTTTTCCCCCCTTATGATCTGCACCCTAGACAAATGCCTAATTAATGGTGACACCGGCCCTGCTCCATATGTTCATTTAAAAATGCAATTTATTTAGTTATTTATTGAAAACATTCACATTGCTTTGAATAACTTTGAAGTGATATGACATGTAACACATTCAAGGATAGGTTTGGTATTTTTTAAGCTTTATTTCTTCACAATCATGGTATATATTAATTTGCTACATGGCAGGTGTGTTCTAAATTGAAGATTTGTTAATATCTTTTAATAAATATCAGTTTAAAATGGGCTTCCGTTTACCGTCACATATCGTTTCAAAAGTCTCACATTTTCACACGGAGCAGGTTGACATTGACATCCAAATTCACAGGCACCAGTGAGAAGACATTCATCCAGAATCTTGCAAATCAAGATATGCCCATCTTGGTTACTGTCTACAATAGTTAATGCCTACCTAATGATGGGAACTGCTTTAAGACTTTTTTTGCAGGTGATGGCATATAATTTGTCACTATGAATTGCACAATACAGTTACCCTTTACATGCTTGTAAGTTTGCATCTACTTTTGTGCATATTGTTTCTCCTTATATATGTTTGGTTTTGCCATACTTTCTTTATGACATATTTAGCTCTTTTTTTTATAAAAAACAATATATTTCCAGTAAGTAAAATTTTTCAGTGATAAAATCACAAAAGATTTGGCATCAGTTAACAGAATATTAAACACGAACAAATTCTTGCTTCATTTGGTAATATTTTTTTCATAGCCAGTTTGTAATTCTTGGTTTGACAGAAAAAAATGGAAACTAAGAAATAGTAGCTTCCCTAACAAAGACAGAATTCCAAATAAAAGAAGAATTTAGCTGGGATGAAAACCTGCAGTCACAGGGGACCCCCAGGACTGAACTGAACCACTGCTTTAAGTAATTATGACCTACAAAGTGTAAGATGGAAAAGAAAAAATCAGGCTAGTCAGTCCCAGGCACTCAAATGTTATTTTATAAAGCCCTTTTAACAGCAAACATCATTTGAGTGTGCTTTACAACCTAAAGTCAAAGTATTTAAAATAATTCTGCATTTGTGAGTGTTACCTTGCTTAATAAACAATGAGTGGATTTTGAAAAATTGTTGTGAAATGCAAAGTACCTGTATAAATTACTCTGTACAAAGTGTTTTACTTTAAGTCCAAATGGCTGGTGTGATTTATATGATATATCATATATCATAATTTAAATTATATATTTATGTGTACTGTATATGTAATGGAAAAAGCATTTACCTTACCTTAAATGTTTAAACATTTATTGCTGCACATTTTTGTTCTGCACATTTTTAACAGTTCACCAAACTGGCATTTCAAATACAGTATAGTCCTGATTCCCATAATTATTGTGATTCTAATGAAAATGTCTTAAATTGTATTATAGACTTTAAAATAAACCTTATGTTTTTCTGTTTGAGAAACATCCCATACTTGCACATTACTTATAAATGAAAAATGGCTTCTTGTATTTTGGTTCTTTAGTGACATTCTTGACAAATTTCTTGATTTTAGCCTGTCATTCAAGGACAGCACAGCAACAAATGTTCCTTACAAGGCAAGCTCTCTGCATTCTGCAGAAAAGTTATGGCCCACAAAGAACAGTTTGAAAAATGAAACTGTGAATAATTTTCATGCCTTTATGCATTTCTTGATGAAAAGGCATGTCTCAGAATCCCATTCTGGACATTGTTACACTTTAACTGTCAATTTGCAAAGTATTTTCCATGAGAACAGAATGCATCAGCAAAAACTGATAGAAAATTCATGCTATCAGTCAGCACTTTCCCATTTGCCCAACAGGTATGGATGAGTAAACTGCACACTGTCATGCTTTGGAGAGTTTTTTTTTCTGTTGGAATAACCATAGTCTGATATGTCTAAGCCATATACAGAACATTCTTATTTACAATACCAAAGGTGAGACAATGTTTTGAGGTCAGATTATGCATTAGGATGCAATGAAATCAACAATAAAAAAAACGGTAATTAGCTCTTTTCTGAATGGCTAAATTCATGCATTTTCTTATTTAAAATTTTGTGCTTATATATACAATTTTTCCAAAATGGGTAAAGTAACTTCACTTTTAATTTACACCATCACGTGACCAACATGTAAAATTATAAATTACATAAAGTATCTAAAGTTTTAACTTTATTGCATCAGCTAGGGTATGTATATGGAAATATACTTGATCCGTTGATGATGAGACCAACCCCATCTGCCTTCTAGATGCAATGCTCATTCTGGGGTTGTGGAGAAAACCAGTTGAATATTTCGTTCCATGCTGAGACATGACTGATTATTACAAATCCCAAAATGCACATTAACAGTGATCTTACCTCATACAAATATAAAAGTGTCTTGATTACCAACACAGAATAGTGTATTGAAATATGAAATGAACTTCAAATACATGTAAGGAAATGTGGCTTGGATTTGGTTGACATTTCTTTGATCAGCTTTTTTTTGTAGAAAAAGTCGCATACCCCAGCAGGCAGATAAGACAAATCTATCTGTAGACATGCAAAGATAATGTCAGGGCTTTTATGTGTGTTTTGTTTTGTTTGGACTTAGACTTTGTCTTTGTGTGACCTTCTTCTGCATACACTATATGGCCAAAAGTATGTGGACACTTCCCCAAATGTTTGAGTTTTGTTGTTTTAGCCACACCCATTGTTCATAGATAGATAGATAGATAGATAGATAGATAGATAGATAGATAGATAGATAGATAGATAGATAGATAGATAGATAGATAGATAGATACTTTATTAATCCCCAAGGGGAAATTCACATACTCCAGCAGCAGCATATTGATAAAAACAATATTAATTAAAGAGTGATGAAAATGCAGTGCATGTTAAAAGCGGTCTGTGCCTCCTAAAATCCACCACCAGCTCTTTGGTTTTGCTGGTGTTCAGTTGTAGGTGGTTTGAGTCGCACCATTTAACAAAGTCCTTGATTAGGTTCCTATACTTCTCCTCCTGCCCACTCCTGATGCTGCCCACGATAGAAGTGTCATCAGCAAACTTTTGCACATTGCAGGACTCCGAGTTGTATTGGAAGTCCGATGTATATAGACTGAACAGGACTGGAGAAAGCACAGTCCCCTGCGGCGCTCCTGTGCTGCTGACCCCAATGTGAGACCTGCAGTTCCCGAGACGCACATACTGAGGTCTGTCTGTAAGATAGTCCACGATCCATGCCACCAGGTATGAATCTACTCCTATCTCTGTCAGCTTGTCCCTAAGGAGCAGAGGCTGGATGGTGCTGAAGGCGCTAGAGAAATACAGAAGCATAATTCTTACTGCACCACTGCCTCTGTCCAAGTGAGAGAGGGATCGGTGTAACATGTAGATGATGGCATCCTCTGCTCCCATCTTCTTCTGGTATGCAAACTGCAGAGGGTCGAGGGCATGGCAGATCTGTGCCCTCAGGTGGTGAAGCAGAGGCCGCTCCATGGTCTTCATCACATGTGACGTCAGGGTGACAAGCCTGAAGTCATGCATCTCACCAGGATGTGATACCTTTGGGACTGGGATGATCCACCATGTTTTCCAAAGTTTCGGGACTCTCTCCTGTTCCAGGCTCAAGTTGAAGATGCGCTGTAGAGGACTCCCCAGCTCCAACACACAGGCCATCAACAGTCGTGGCTATACTCCATCTGGACCCACTGCTTTTCTGGCATGAAGTCTCCTCAGCTCTCTGTTTACCTGGGCTGCTGTAATTGTGGGTGGGGGGAAACTCTCTCCTATGCTGGTATCAGTAGAAGGATGGGTGGAGGATGAAGTACTCCCAGGTGAGAGTGGGTTAGGGTGGTCAAACCTGCTAAAAAAGTTGTTCATCAGGTTTGCTTTCTTCTTGTCTCTCTCGATGAAGACACCCTGCTTTGAGCTGCAGCCAATGATGATCTTCATCCGATCCCACACTTCCTTCATGCTGTTATTCTGCAACTTTTGCTCCAGCTTTCTCCTGTACTGCTCCTTTGCCACCCTGAGCTGGACCCGGACTTCCTTCTGCATGCGTTTCAGCTCATTCTGATCACCACCTTTAAAAGCCCTTTTCTTCTGGTTCAAAAGGCCCTTGATGTCACTTGTAATCCATTACTTGTTGATAGCATAGCAGCGTACTGTTCTTACTGGAACTACAATGTCCATACAGAACTTGATGTAATCAGTAGTGCAGTCAACAACCTCCTCAATGTTCTCACTATGTGACCCCTGCAAGATATCCCAGGTATATATATATATATATATATATATATATATATATTGCAACCATTCTATGATCTGCTCTTCACAAACTGAGGGCACCGTGGCGGATGTTAGCAGATTGCTGGCCAACCACAAAGCGTTACCTGGTAGGTAACCACCCACACTAACAGATTGTGACACAGACTTCGAATGCCGTGAATGTAATTACCCCGATCTACATGCTGTCGAATAAACGAACCACACGCCGTGGCGCAACGTTAGGGGCATCGCCGCTGACGTCCGAGGTTCGATTCCCGAGAGGGAGTGCAGTGGAGTGTGTACACCTGATGAGCCCAGAATGAGGGCAAAACACGTGTCGTGTACTCTTTGCATTTATTTGACAGTAAAACTATTGCAACCATTCTATGATCTGCTCTTCACAAACTGAGGGCACCGTGGCGGATGTTAGCAGATTGCTGGCCAACCACAAAGCGTTACCTGGTAGGTAACCACCCACACTAACAGATTGTGACACAGACTTCGAATGCTGTGAATATATATATATATATATATATATATATATATATATATATATATTAGGTGCATTAAATCAAAAACATATGCAATTTCTATTGACAAACATTGGTAGTCGTACTGAAGAGCTCAGTGACCTTGGCACTGTCATAGAATGCTAGCTTTGCCACAAATCAGTATGTCTAATTTCTGCTCTTCTAGGCCTGCCCCAGTCACCGGTAAGTGCTATTAATGTGAAGTGGAAGTGCCTAGGAGCAGTAACAGCTTGACCACAAAATGGCAGATCACACAAAGTCACAGAAAAGGGCAACTGAGTGCTGAAGTGCATAGCACATAAAAAACGCCTATCCTTTCTTGCATCACTCACAACAGAGTTCCAAACTGTCCCTGGAAGCATCATCAGCACAATAACTGCATCAGGAGCTTCATGAAATGGATTTCCATGGCTGGAGAGCTGCACACAAGCCTAAGATCACAATGTGCAATGCCATGCATCAGCTGGAGAGGTGTAAAGCACTCTTCCCATGGATGGTTGAGTGATGAATCACGCTTCGCTATCTGGCAGTCTGACGCTACCTTCTGAAATACATAGCTAATACTGCAACAGTTTGGTGGAGAACGGATAATGGTCTGAGGTTGTTTTTCAGGGTCTGGACTAGGCCCTTTGGTTCCAGTGATGGGCACTGTTAATAATACAGCAAACAAAGACATTTTAGACAATTGTGCACTTCTAGTTTTGTGGCTACAGTTTAGGTAAGGCTGCTTTCTGTTCCAGCATGTCTGTGTCCCTGTGCACAAAGCCAGTTCAATAAAGACATAGTTTGACGAGTCTAGTGAAGAACTCGAGTGGTCTGCATATACCCTTCTAAATATCTTTGGGGTGAATTGTAAAACTGATTGTGAGTTTGGTGTTCTTGTCCAACATCAGTACCTGACTTCACACATGCTCTTTTGGCCAAATAGGCACAAATTCCCATAGACACACTCCAGAATCTCCCAAAAAAGTGGAGGCTGATATATTCACAAAATGGGGGGGGGGGGGGGGGGGGGATTGGGTACACAGGGGCAACACCCTATTAATGGCCATAGTTTTAGAATGTCTAACATGCTTATATAGGTGTGATGGTCAGATGTCCAAAAACCTTTGGCCATATATTGTATTTGTTCTCAATTATTATAATTTGTAATAAAATATGGTTATGTCAGGTGTTATGGGGAAAGGGCCTTAATATTTTAGGAAGAAAGCTAAGATGAGAGACCCATTTGTCAAACGATTTTCTGCTCAGTGCTCAATGATCCAGCAAGATCTTCTTATTAGATAAAGATCAAGTAGCAATTACAGCTCTTTTCTCCTCTTAATTGTTACACCGCCACCAGTTAAATGAAAGAATTTCCCTAATGTATCCATTTTCCTTTCATTATTAGGGGGCTGCTTTTGTTTTTGTATCAAAAAGACTGTAAGCCAAACATATAATGAAATTGTAAATTTACAGTTCCTTTATTTGGCTGGTGCTGTTTGCTCCTCTATTGTATGTGTTTACAGTATAATAATATCTAATATATAATAATATATTTACATAAAACTGAATGTGACAATCTAATTAGCACGTGGGGTTTATGTGTTTTTTTTTTCTTTTTTATCCAAACTCTTGGAATGTTAACTATTGAATAAAATGGTAACCTGCAAACAAGTATTCTTTATTTATTGTATGAACTTCAGATTAAATACAGCATTACCAAAAAGATTAAAGCAGTTGCATTAATGAATTCTAAGGGCATTGATTTCAAAACAATGTATCAATTTAACAAACTAATTATCCTTGTAGACATTTGTTTGACTTTTCAGATATCAATTGCTGATGATGAGGAATCCTCATAAATCAGATTACAACAGATGAGAACTGATTTGTAAGTCAGAGGTCTGATGTAATTTAAAGGTGTGTGCCAGACAACACTGTGGAGTCCTTCAGCATCTTATCTATTCACCCTTCATCTGAACCTGCATAGGGTGCCTCAAGTGTGAACAATACTCTTCATAGTTACATTGCCTAAAAATGTGTGTCCAGTGTAATTAAGGACTACAGAGCAGTTCTTACATCATAAAGATCTTTGAAAGACTGGTCCTGAAACAATAACAGCTTCTGGTTGCACATACTTAATCCCTTGGAATTTGCCCACTACACACAAACGGGAGTAGATATGCTCCACAGACCGTACTATTACCTGAATAATGCCTAATGTTAGGATTGTTTGCCTATTTTTTTAATTCTCCTGTGCTTTTAACACTCTTGAGCTTCTCTGGTTGGATTATAGTGATGCAAGTAGATACCCACACAGTGTCTTAGATCATGGAATATCATGCTAACAGCAGTTAATAAGTCCCCAGAAAGTGGGTAATAGATGGTGGTGAGCAACACTCTATTATATGTCATGTCTCCCTTTCTCTTCAACATGGATTTAAGTAAAACTCCAATTTATGCCATCCACAGACATTTGGGAGACTTCAATGCAGGTTGCATTTGGAACAGTCAGCATGTTGCAGAAAGATGGAGGAGGACTGGGTTATGTGGTGTAGGGAGAACTATCTGGGTTTGAACTTTATAAAGATAAAGTAGCTGATGATGAACTTTCCAGCGTGTTAGGGTTCTCCTGAGATCACCATAATTTCAGAGGAGGTGGTGTGAACTTATAAATACTTGGAGGTCAATCAGAATAATAGAGTGGATGGCACATACATGTTGTACAGAAACATTCAGAGCTCTTTTCTGAGGAGTCTCAAGGTTTAATGTATGTTACAACCTCCTGGTAAAGTAACACCAGCATACAATGGCCAGTGTACTGTTCTTCAATGTGGTCTGCTAAAGAAGTACAGTGATCCCTCGCTATATCGCGCTTCGCCTTTCGCAGCTTCACTCTATCGCGGATTTTATATGTAAGCATATTTAAATATATATCGCAGATTTTTTGCTGGTTCGCGGATTTCTGAGGACAATGGGTCTTTTAATTTCTGGTACATGCTTCCTCAGTTGGTTTGCCCAGTTGATTTCATACAAGGGGCGCTATTGGCAGATGGCTGAGAAGAAACCCAACTTACTTTCTCTCTCTCTCTTGCGCTGCCTTTCTCTTATCCTGACGTAGGGGGTGTGAGCAGGGGGGCTGTTCGCACACCTAGACGATACGGACGCTCGTCTAAAAATGCTGAAAGATTATCTTCACGTTGCTACCTTCTGTGCAGCTGCTTAGTGAAGCGACATGCTGCACAGTGCTTCGCATACTTAAAAGCTCAAAGGGCACGTATTGATTTTTGACTTTGTTTTTCTCTCTCTCTCTCTCTCCCTCCTCCTGACGGAGGGGGTGTGAGCTGCTGCCTTCAACAGCTTTCTGCCGCGGTGCTTCGCATACTTAAAAGCCAAACAGCCCTATTGATTTGTTTGTTTTCCTCTCTGTTTCCTTTGAAGGGGAAGATATGTTTGCATTCTTTTAATTGTGAGACAGAACTGTCATCTCTGTCTTGTCATGGAGCACAGTTTAAACTTTTGAAAAAGAGACAAAGGTTTATTTGCAGTGTTTGAATAACGTTCCTGTCTCTCTACAACCTCCTGTGTTTCTGCGCAAATCTGTGACCCAAGCATGACAATATAAAAATAACCATATAAACATATGGTTTCTACTTAGCGGATTTTCTTATTTCGCGGGTGGCTCTGGAACGCAACCCCCGCGATGGAGGAGGGATTACTGTAATACTAGGTCAGGGGATGCCACAGTCTTGAATAAAATGTATGCATTTTTACCTGGTCATGAGCTTTGTCAGATGTTAAATTTCAACTTACCCAGTTCCACTACGTCTCCTAACCAACGACAGTATAGGAGCATCGACTACTAATATGACTCCAATTTATTGAGTTTGGTCTATGAGACCAATTTTATCTTTATGATATAAGTCATAATTATATGTCACTGTAATAACTGAATTAGCCTGACTTTCTGTTGTTTGTAAAGCTTTGGTTCACATACCTCTAGAAAGCAACAGAAAAAGCTGAAGTTGCTTTGTAACGTCAGAGGTTAAGGCTGTTTAACTACCATATTCTCTACAATAACAACTCATGGTCTAAGTTGCTACCTTAGCTTGTGTTACATAAATAACATTAAATATGCAACTTTTGATGCTAAATGCTGTTCCTTGGTGTGTTTTTTTGAATAAAAACCTCAGAGGCTAGATGGCTTAACTTAACATGTGTTACATTTAATTCAAAGAGTAACTGTTGACAAATGCTCACCAAATAAGTATATTCACACTGTGAATCTCTGAGGTTGAGAGATTTGTCCACAGTTAAAGGGTATACACCTTTTCAGCATCAATTACAATGACAGCAGGCAGATAGTCAGTACAATAATTGACAATTTATTAATAGCAAACTCAAAATATACACAGTAACAAAAATAGAATAAATTTTAAATAAACGGCAAGATTTGGAATACTAGAAATGCACAACGTGCATTCCAGAAGTCAGAGATACTAATCTTCCCTTTTTACATTTGAAACTTACCCTTACTGTATATACCCTAAAAAGTTAGTCAGAGATAAAAGCCCATCCAAAGTTCATCCAATGGGACAATGCACAATGAAGATGAGGATGTTCATGAGTTAATACCGGTTCCTTTTGCTGCCAAGAAATACAAACAATGGGACGAAGAGGCTGACACTTCAAAAGTAATAAAATCCACAGTTTTATTTGGGGAAAGCTTCATTCATATGCATAATTATAGAAATATTTTGCAGAGATATAATAACAGACACATACCCCTCAGAAAGATTCACCAAGAGATTAGCATTAATTTAACACCAAACATTCCTATGACAATACTAAACATGTCATAGGAATTCTTAAAATAATTCCAGTGAACTAAGAAGATATTAAACTCGTTGACTGTCCATTTGTTGAAGTATTAGAATACTTCTAACAGCTGCAATATAGGTTTATTGCAGATGTACTTTGTTTATGCCACCTGCTCTAATTTGATATAAAATGATCAGAAATGTGAATAGTATTGCAGAACTAACACAGTCTATCTATCTATCTATCTATCTATCTATCTATCTATCTATCTATCTATCTATCTATCTATCTATCTATCTATCTATCTATCTATTGTTACTTTGGGTAGTGGACAAATAGAAGATGATGGTGCAATTAGAGGCTATCATGGGTAATGCTGCCCATACTCTCCATGACTTCTTGTCCTTACATATTTTTCACCAGTAATTCGTTTTAATATGTGTTTTGTTGTCTAAAAACATTAAGCTTCATATTGCATCCATAACTTGTGTTGATTTACAACATAGACAGTTAAAACAGAATACTGGCATAAGGATTATAGTGAACTACTTACATTATTAGACAATTATTATTGTTGCATATTGTACGAGTCTCATTTGCAGTTTACTTTTGATTTTCTTACCGTTTTGCTGTATATCTTATGCTAAATGTATTAGTAGTGGTGGTACCCAGAAGTATTGTCATGCCATGTGTACAGAGTACAGTGAAATTTTTACTTGTCTCACCAACATGCAACAACATTTCGCAAGTGTCTGCTACCACGTGTGGTGAAGCATGTTATGGTGTGAGGCTGCAGGCAGGTGCAGATCGCACTCTGTGGGTATGCATGCTCTTGTGGTCCCAGCATGTTAAATGAGGTGATTAGGGCTGGTTGCACTAGCATTTGTGTGCACTATTGGTTCTAGTTGCCTCATTGACTCTCTGCATGTCATAACTGAGATGCTGAGCCCATGGAGGTGTAAGAGTAGCCTGAGAAGGAAAAGGGGAGAGATCTCAATAGAAAGGTAAAATGGCAGAATCATGAAGATGAGCCATCGTGATGGAAGGGAGGCAGAGCAGTCAGTGGCCTGTTGAGGGAGTGAACGGAAAGGCACTCCAAGGGAGGATCACTCCAGCTGACTGAGTATCATGGAGCAGCAATAGCATTTGAGTACCCTGAGGTCCTGCAGACAGCAACAGAGCTGGCAGGAAAGTGGGAGCTGGTGTCCGAGCATGTAGACTCCAATGAAGGTAGACAGGACTGGAGCCAGAGAGTGTGACCACAGCTGTCGTTGTCCCTGCAGGCTACAAGACTTGGCAAGGGTGAGCTAGACCTGATGTTTTCATAGTTTTATATTTGGATTTTATGGGATTTATTTATGGTTAATTTTATCCCCATGATAAGCACAGGTTTTAGAGAGTATTTATCGACTTTATTTAATTGAAGCACTGCACTTTGGGGATTTGAACCCTTGTTAGATGGGAATAAAAGCACCCAAGTGCTTTCTTCACCTACATTTGCACGGCTCATCCCAGATATGTTATTGACAGTTCTGGGTTCAAATGGTGTTAAGGCTGATGCAGCCAAACCAAACACTCACACCATAATAAATAAGAATGGATTAAAACACATAGCTTCAGTTTATTTAATAGAAAACAAAAATCATCATAGCTGGTGTCAGCTTTCATACCTTATGTTCAGTGATGCTCTCAGTTCATGAGACCTTGTTTAAAAATCCGGTGGAAAAATTCCTGTATAGCTAGCTAGTCCGGCAGGTCTTGTCCCTGAATGTTTTGGATAATTTCAATTTAGAAAAAAAAACACTGTATATGATACAACATTTTAGGATGAAATACAGCATTTATACAAGAAAGAGATGAACACAAAAGTAAAAGCAAAACGAAAAAAAAAATTGGATTTTAAAGGTCAATGTTTCTGATGGTTCTTTCTAGATAGATAGATAGATAGATAGATAGATAGATAGATAGATAGATAGATAGATAGATAGATAGATAGATAGATAGATAGATCTGCGGTGGGCTGGCGCCCTACCTGGGGTTTGTTTCCTGCCTTGCGCCCTGTGTTGGCTGGGACTGGCTCCAGCAGACCCCCGTGACCCTGTAGTTAGGATATAGCGGGTTGGATAATGGATGGATGGATGGGTGGATAGATAGATACTTTATTAATCCCCAAAGGGAAATTCACATACAGCAGCAGCAGCAGCATACTGATAAAAACAATATTAATTAAAGAGTGATAAAAACACAGTGCAAGTTAAAAAGTGCAATGTGGAGAGTGTGAGGCAGGTATAACAGTCAATAACATTGTATATATAATATTACCGTTTACTCCCCCGGGTGGAACTGAAGAGTCACATAGTGTGGGGGAGGAACGATCTCCTCAGTCTGTCAGTGGAGCAGGACAGTGACAGCAGTCTGTCGCTGAAGCTGCTCCTCTGTCTGGAGATGATACTGTTCAGTGAATGCAGTGGATTCTCCATGATTGACTGGAGCCTGCTCAGCGCCCGTCACTCCGCCACAGATGTCAAACTGTCTAGCTCAGTGCCTACATTAGATCCTGCCTTCCTCACCAGTTTGTCCAGGCATGAGGCGTCCCTCTTCTTTATGCTGCCTCCCCAGCACACCACCGCAAAGAAGAGGGCCCTCACCACAACCGTCTGATAGAACATCTGCAGCATTTTATTGCAGATGTTGAAAGACACCAGCTTTCTAAGGAAGTATAGTCGACTCTGTCCTCTCTTGCACAGAGCATCAGTATTGGCAGTCCAGTCCAGTTTATCATTTAGCTGCACTCCCAGGTATTTATAGGTCTGTACCCTCTGCACACAGTCACATCTGATAATCACAGGGTCCATGAGGGGCCTGGGCCTCCTAAAATCCACCACCAGCTCTTTGGTTTTGCTGGTGTTCAGTTGTAGGTGGTTTGAGTCGCACCATTCAACAAAGTCCTTGATTAGGTTCCTCCTGCCCACTCCTGATGCAGCCCATGATAGCAGTGTCGTCAGCGAACTTTTGCACATGGCAGGACTCCGAGTTGTATTGGAAGTCCAATGTATATAGGCTGAAAAAGACCAGACAAAATGTAGTCTCCTGAGGTGCTCCTGTGCTGCTGACCACAATGTCAGACCTGCAGTTCCCGAGTCGCACATACTGAGGTCTGTCTGTAAGATAGTTCACGATCCATGCCACCAGGTATGAATCTACTCCCATCTCTGTCAGCTTGACCCTAAGGAGAAGAGGTTGGATGGTGTTGAAGGCGCTAGAGAAGTCCAGAAACATAATTCTTACTGCATCACTGCCTCTGTCCAAGTGGAGTGGGATCGGTGTAGCATGTAGATGATTGCATCTCGCACCTTCTCCATGGTCTTCATCACATGTGACATCAGGGCGACAGGCCGGAAGTCAGTCAGCTCACTAGGACGTGATACCTTTGGGACTGGGGTGATGCAAGATGTTTTCCAAACCCTCGGGACTTTCCCCTGTTCCAGGCTCAGGTTGAAGATGCACTGTAGAGGACTCCCCAGCTCCAACGCACAAGCCTTCAACAGTCATGGTGATAGTCCATCTGGACCCACTGTTTTGCTGGCACAAAGTCTCCTCAGCTCTCTGCTTACCTGGGCTGCTTTAATTGTGGGTGGGGGAAAACTCTCTCCAATGCTGGTATCAGCAGAAGGATGGGTGGAGGATGCAGTACTCTGAGGTGAGAGTGAGAGTGGGTTAGGGTGGTCAAACCTGCTAAAAAAGTTGTTCATCAGTTTGCTTTCTCCCTGTCTCTCTCGATGGAGGCACCCCGCTTTGAGCTGCAGCCAGTGATGATCTTCATCCCATCCTACACTTCCTTCATGCTGTTATTCTGCAACTTTTGCTCCAGTATTCTTCTGTACTGCTCCTTCGCCACCCTGAACTGGACTCGGAGTTCCTTCTGTACGCGGTTGAGCTCATGGTGATCACTGCCTTTAAAAGCCCTTTTCTTCTGGTTCAAAAGGCCCTTGATGTCACTTGTAATCCATGGCTTGTTGTTAGCATAGCAGCGTACTGTCCTTACTGGAACTACAATGTCCATACAGAAGTTGATGTAGTCAGTAGTGCAGTCAACAACCTCCTCAATGTTCTCACTATGTGACCCCTGCAGGATATCCCAGTCTGTAGTTCCAAAGCAGTCTCTCAGAGCCTGCTCTGCCTCAGGGGACCACTTCCTGAATGACCGTGTGGTTGTAGGTAGTTCCCTCACTCTGTGGTTGTAGTGAGGCTGAAGCAGAACCAGGTTATGATCTGCTTTCCTAAACGCAGGCAGCGGGGTGGCGCTGTATGCGTCCTTAACGTTTGCATACAGTAGGTCAATAGTCCTGTTTCCTCGGGTGTTACAATCCACATACTGGGAGAAGGCAGGTAATGTTTGTCCAGCATCACATGGTTAAAATCTCCAGAGATTAGCACAAGCGCCTCAGGGTGCTGTGTTTGTAGTTTAGCAACAACAAATTGGATGGATTCTATCAATCTATTGTAACAAAAGCACTCTCTTGGCGCCCGACCCAACACAGATGGACACGGAGGCACAAGTAAAATAAAACACAAATTTATTTTTCTTCAGCTGGAGGGCACGTATTCCCCATGTCCCCCTGCCATAGCACAGTCCCAAAACACCAACACAATACAAAAGACATATCCTCCACACCTCCCAGGCAGGTTCGTTATCCTCCTCCTCTCGACTCTGGCACCTTGATTAGTGGCTGCAGGCTTGTTTTATAGCCCACCCAGAAGTGCTCCAGGTGGTAATTGGCCTAATTAGGCTGCACTTCCGGGTGTGGCCACGTTACAGCCCACACCGGCTCAGGAGGCCTTGCAGCTCCCCCTGGCAGTGGCCACGGAGCCCAACAGGGATGAGCTCCAGTGTAACAAAATTGTGGCCCCGATGCAACTCAGTGGGGCTGCTACCAAGTGTTCCGGGGGATGTAATGTGAATCCCATGGTTGCTTCCCCGGATCCAGTGCCAAAGCGGTGTCCTGGCCAACCATGGACCCCGGCCGTCCGCCACACTATATATCTATCTTCAAGTAAGATGATTAGACAAATCTGATTTTAGACAAAGAGACAAATTTATATGAGCAGCTGCAAAAACATAAGATGCAAGTTGAGTATACATTTAAATTTTAGGTTACTTAAATTACAGTTTTGCAAAACTGCATAATACAAAATACTTAGTAAACCATTTGCATATGTATTAAAAAAATCCACATATGAAAGTGAATCTTATCTGGGTTTAATAATGATGAAAATGCCTCACCCCAAATGCAAGCCATTTTTGTGTTGGCAAACCTTTAGAGTGACACTTTAATACGTTTTACTCAGCCTTTATTCATCAATATCCCACCACTCTGCAACTCATGGAGTGCAAAGTTGCATGAAATCACAATGAAGCCACAATGAAAATTCGAACAAAGTCATGCCTATTTGGATTACAAAAGACTCATTCCCCAAATCCTCTTCTCAACCCCTGCCCCCCAGGACTCTCACAACAGATTCTGTGCATGTACTTATTCATTCATTATCACAAAATGCAGGTTGGATGGCTGTTTGTGCAAAACTGCTTGGGAAAACTTCACCATGAAAGGTACTAAATAAAATTATTATTTGTAACACCAGTAGGACTTTACCCAACCACCCATTCACAGTGTTAACACACTTGAACCACATTTAGGGTCACTGGTGGCCGTCGCAACAGCACTGAGCTAAAGGCAGTTAACAACTTTGATAGGGATCCTATCAGGCACACACCCATACTCTTCTTAGCACCGTAGTTTAAAGTAATTAGTTTATCTAATGCATGTGGGAGAAGAAACAAAGAGCAAACCACACTGACAAAGAGAGATTGTGTAAAGTCCACAGACTGTGATTAAGACGAGAGTGCACTGCTGACTTCTATACCAATGTGCTGCCCCAATACTCCATTGTGATTAATTAAATTCATTAATTTATTATGTACACCTGCTTTTTACATCACAGAAATGTTGCAGAAGGAAGGAATTAACCCTTTATAGGGCTAGCAGTCCATCAGAAGGCAATTTAAAAAATATTATTTAATATTCAGACACTATTAGACTTCTCATATTCTTACACAAGATCATATAATATCCCTTTTGCAGTTTTAATGTAAAGAAATAATACTAAATCATCATTATAAATGTTAAAATATCACAGCTATTCTGTCTAAGCAGCATACATCTCATGGAAAAATTTTAATTTACATTACCATTACTTCTTTCCAAATTGATGGCTTCCTTAGATACACAAAATGTACATGCACACAATCACATTCTGACATTTTATTGTAGTACAGCTCATCCTTTCTAAGTGACAGATATACTTAGGTTATCAAGTTATTGAACACAGATCTCAGGTACAAGTAGAAATGAGTTTTGGCAATTTCTGCCTCAAGGAGTTATAAAAAAAAAGATGACAATTCTTTTCATCATCAGAAATATTTGCTGTAAGATCATTTAGTTGCTTTTGTCAGCGCAGGGTCTCAGGAAGCTTGAAGGTATCCTGACAGCAGTGATTTAACGTAGCGTAGCCTGCCTAGGGCAGATGACTGGTATTTGTTCTGATTACTTACTCATGTAGCCTATTTATAGATGACATTTAGCCTGACAGTATACAGGAGGAAACTCACATGAACACAGGTAGAATGTACAACCTCCACATAGAAGACAAGCCAGCTGGAAGTTACAGTAAATCAGCCGTGTAGACTAGTAGTAAAGAGATTGAATTCTAAAGCACCAGGATGCTGATTCAGTCCCTACTCCTAAATCACTGTGCAACACTTAAAGTCAAGGGAAAAAGTAAGTACACCCCATGAAATGTTTTATCTTTCATAATATATGCAGACATATCAAGATTTGATTTTGATTTCATTTAAACAGTATCCATAGATAAAGGTGATTTTGCAATAATTTATTCAATGAAAATAAAAACAGATATGTCATTTTCATCTTTGAAAAAAGTAAGCACACCCTTGGGTCTAATAGCTGGTATTGCCACATTTTCCAGAAACAGCCTAAAGTAGGTATATCCTATAACTAGCACCCAGTCTATGACATCAATTCAGAGAATTTTTTTCCAACTACTCCATGTAGAATGCTTTCAGCTGTGTAATATGTAAGCGGTCTCTTGTGTGCATAGCCTGTTTCAAATCCTCCTACAGCATCACGATGGATCCCATCTTTTAGACTTGGCCATTCCCGAACTCTTCATTATTTTCTTTTTAGCCATTGCTTGATGGATTTACCTTTATGTTTAGGGTCATCTTCATGTTGAAAGGTCCACTTTCAGGAGACCTTCAACATTCTGACAGATGGTCTCTCACATTAAACTCAAACAACCTCTGGTATTATGAAGAAATTATAGAGAATTCTATGATGGTGAGCTACCCATGCTCTGCATCCACAAACCATAATAGTTCCACCACCATAATTACAGTTGGTATCAGGTTCTTATGGTCAAATGTTGTCTTTGGTTTTTGCCATACATATCTGATACTGTGGTGAAAAAACTCTATCTTTGCCTTATCTGTCCAGAGCATAGTGGTCCAGAAGTCCTAGTTTTTGTCTAAGTCTTCATGGGAGAACTTTAGTATATCTTCTGATCTTCATTCTGGATAGCAAAGTTTTCCTCCTGGTACATCTCCCATGTAGATCTAGTTCTGTGCAAGTTCTTTCTAATTGTAGACTTCTGTTCTTTGACATCAATAATCAGCTAAACCTTCTCTGTAGTCCTCACAGGTGGTGCAGTTGTAGTGCTGCTGCTTTGCAGTAAGGAGACTGTGGAAGATTGTAGGTTCGCTTCCCGGTTCCTCCCTGTGTGGGTAGTGCTTTGAGTACTGAGAAAAGTGCTATATAAATGTAATTATTTATTATTATTATTAATATACATTGGGTAGGGAAAGTAGTTGAGTGTTCAGCTTGATGGAGTTTTTTAAGCACAATGTCTGCATGACTGTGATGATTGTTATAATGAACTGTACTCTTTGTGTTCTGATCTCTTTATACTGATGGCCCTCAGGTTACAAATGAAATCTGTTTCTGCCGATGTTCGTAACCAGATTTTGTATGTTAAGTCAGAATGTACACTGAAAATGTCTACTGATGGAAATATCATCAAAAAAGAAATCATGTTTTATATTTATATCATAGACATTTCAATCTTAATAAAATGACAGTGAAGTCATAAAACAAATAAATTAACCTAAAATATACCACGGTTCTGTATGATAAGTTGACCTTGTGCTTAAACACCCAACAACAACTTTTTGGTAATGATACAGTACCTCATGGTACCTACCTTCATGGAGTTCAAAAATGCATAATGATTACATGAAAAACCATCACTAAATAACAATTGATCCCTCAGCAGAGATGTGCTGTTTTGCTGAGGAATCTGTAAAAGTGTCACCCCCCACCTCTCTCTCAGCAACTATACTGTATGAAATAGCACAGCTGGGAATTCCTACTTGGGATGCTGGAAATCACATGTATTGATTTCCACTACTCAGCTAAACAGCCAGCAACTGATTGTGCTGCTTAACTGTGTCTGCATGTGATCAAGTGTTGTAGGTTACTTTCGGGAACCCACGCGTACAAAAGCACAAGATGATTGAAAATGGTGACAAAATCAGAATTTTGCAATATTGTTCCTCACTGGTTGCTTTTGTTAGAGCAGCCAAAAAAAAAAAAACACAGGAAAAACATCATTAAGCATCTACACCTCAGCAAGGTATTGTCAGTTGGTATGCCTCGAACGACAGCTAATGTTCCCCAGTCACACTGCTTTCACTATCATGCGACCATACATGTCTGTCCACCAAGCAAGTGGTGATGTTGGAGATGACAATCCCATGAGGAGAACATCTAGAAGAGGCCTCTGAGACGAAGCTCACCAAATATGCGGGACTGGTCAGAAGATGCCAGCCAGCAGGATGGAGAACCAGGTGCCTTCCTGTGGACGTTGGCTGCAGGGGCGTTGCAGTTTGCTCTGTAAACAAAGCCCTCAGTTTTCTGGACATATGAGGCAGTGGGAGGAGAAGAGCCATCCACAAGACCACTGAAGTGACAGAGAGAGCCTGTCGATGGATGGCCTCATGAAAGAATAGAGTCAGGGTCTTAGTAGCTAGCGTACAAACTGGACAACAAGCTGCTGATTACAGTCCCATCTGTGTCACCTGGATGAGAGAGTATGATGTTGAAAGACTCAAAACGCCTAATGATTCCAGGAACATCATTGATGATGTGTCTGATAGCATCAGTAGATGTATTAAATAAAATACAGCTGCTGTGGATTTAACAAAAAGTAGATTTATTAATTTGAAAGTAAAAAATGGAAATTGCTAGATGAAAATGAATTGAAATGAATGTGAAAAAACATTGGGGCTTTTATGTGCTTATTTGTATCTTACTGTAAGCCAAGATTGCTGTAGCCTGTAATAAAAAAATAATAAATAGAAACACGCATCATACTGTATATAATGAAAATGATTTTTTAACAAATACCTTAACAAGTTAGTTTCATTTTGTTGCTTAAGTCTATCTCTATCATAAACTGTTCAAAAAGACAATATTTTTAAAATTCATGTCTGTAGCAGAAATACATGTCATTTCTATTATATGCCAGTTTATAAGCTAAACATTTTTTTAATCTTCCCATTACAGGCACTATGCGTTACTTTCAGTGTGTATTTGTGGATGGAAATAATGGCTACCACGCTGGTTTCCCCTTTCCAATGCTAAACCCAAATCCACAGTCACTGAAGAGAGAGACAAGAGCACCGGGACATTAACACCAAGGAGTCAGAGGGATTTTTGGAAATTTGCACTACAAACCTTGTTGTGGGGCTTTCGGTCATGCTAGAGTGATCAGAGATGGATATCGGCATTTTAAACAGTTCTCTGCTGACTGGAGAGATGGATGACTGGAAGGATGAACAGTTTTGGTTTTTTTTTTGCTTTATTTTCCTTGTCTAGAAGAGTGAACCACCTTCAGTGATAAGGATGATTTAAGTGCTCCATTCTGATTAGGAGCCTGGTGCTGTTGCTGCATTGCTTTTAAATACGCTTTTCTTTGTGTTTTTTGTTTCCTGTTAGTAAAATACAGAATATGAAAGGTTGGTTTCTTGCAAGGGAAATTCAAACAACTCAGGTTTAGTTTTTAGCAAGTTCACCACAAATAATTATCAGTAGTAACCAGACAGAATTAAACTTCATATACATTTTCAGACCCCTCTTGACAATTAAACAGATATAACAAATGTAAGTTGTGCTGAGTATACACTGGCTTACAAAATTACTTCTAGACTGTGGTGAACTAACATGCTATACACATGTAGACATATTATTAGTAGTAACGTTTACAGAAAATAACTACACATGCTAAAGCCAAAGTCTTACAGTAACAGTACAACATAACTATTGCATTACAATAGAAATGGGGTTATCATTCTGAAAAAAGATTTAAACTAATTACACAGGTTGTCTTAAATTTATTTCTGAATGTTCATAATATTGATTAACTACAATGGACTGGCCCTATCCAGGTCTGGCTTCTGATCCATGCCCATTGTTGCTAGGTTAGTCTCTCTTGTACCTTACAACTGGATTAAATGGGCACAGTCAATGGATAAAATCCGCTCAATAAAAATATTTTCAGCTTCATTAATACAGTGTTATTTTTAAAATATAGATATAGTGACTGAAAATTTTTACAAATCTGAAAATTTGGTATCCTATAGTAATACTAGCCATTTTTCTCTAAGGAATAATGATTTTTAATTTATTTGTTATTTTAAATGTTTTTAGCTGCTTAAAAGACTAATAAATTACTATTTTTTTTCATCAGCATTCAGATGAAAGCCATATTCAGTTTGCCTGATTCAGATTGCTGCATGTGGGTTTGTAGCTTTTTTTTTTAGATTATATCGATATACGGTTGTTATAGAAAGCATTTTTTTGTGTGAATATGCAACAATGAGTAGATATTTCTTGAAAAATATTGCTCCTGTTGTAAATTTTATTTGTAAATAGCATTTTCATCACTGCAGTGCTGTGAGATATGGAAAGTGTGGGAATGTTTTAAAAATGCCAGATTTTAGTTTACTGGCTTTCTTTTATTCAGTTGCTACCAACTACTAAAGTGTGGCTAGGTAATGGATGGAGCCAATTCATCCATTTCTTGGCATAAGCAAGCTAAGTGACTGTTTAGGGCCCCTCAGCTATTGGGGGACCCCCTCTCACACAGAGGAGGTGGATGGGCATCCAAGAATAAGTATACTGCTTAGGGCCCCAAAAACACTGGAAATGGTGCGGGTAGCAAGGTACTTCAAACCAATCTACACAGAAATCTTCCATTATTTTAACAAGTGAACTTGTTTTTCAAAGGTAAAAATAGTAGTTTGATTTTGTTTTAAATATGAAAGCATGAAATAATTAGAAAAACTGAAAGTTTGTGCTGTAATATGTAAATATTGAAAAAAAGGTTCCCAGGGAAAATACTACACTTTAGCACAACACTAAATTTAACTTGTCTGAAATTTTGATGACTGCTCATAAGTTACACATTAATTACACTAAAATCGCATGTTTAACGCAACTATTTCTACAACGTATTTCATATTTATCATGACATGTTAACCACTGACTTTAAATTGTTCCTGTATGACTGCATGTGTGTGAGTGCCCAGTGATGGTCTTACACTCCACATGAGGCTAGCTTCTGCTTTGCACCAAATGTTTCCAGGATTGGCTTTAGCTAGAAGCAACCAAGAACTGGAACATGTGGATTCAAAAAAGAGTTGATTGGATAAGAAATGTATACATACCATTACAGTATATGGTAATGAAATGTTACATTGCATTGACACAGATAAGGAATTGACGTTTACTATTATATAATTACACATGAACTAAGAAAATGTCAAAATATTGTGACCGCATTAATAATGTCAGTTTTATAATTCCAGTGCTATCCCTTATAGAAAGCATAATTAATTATCGTCATGGCTGAACCAGCTGCACATAGTTATACTTTATTGACACAGACGCTGTAGTTGATGAGTATTTACTGTGTAAGGACACAATAGTAGTAATGCTCACCTCAAGATTCCAATGTTTCTTCATTTAGAATGCTTATTATGCATTCCAATTAGAACACATACCAGTAGAAATAAAACACAGTTAATTTGTTTCTGGTTGAATACTGTATGTTGCTTTTTAAAATGACATCTCAATATTTAAGTTTTTTATAGACACATAAGGCATCATCTATTTTTCCATTTTGTATTGATGTGACAAGGTAAAAATGGAAGGGAGATATATATTGTGATAAATTTCAGACCCATTTAATCTATTCTTATGGGTAACAGAGAAAAGAAAACAAAAGCTAAACAAAATGGACCTTTGCATAAAGTCTGGATGTAAGATGACTGTTAATTTTGAACATTAAAAATTAGCTATCCTAAACCATATCTATTAAAGTACAGTGATCAATGACAATTCATTATAAATAGTATTAAAGTACTGCATTTAATGTATTTTTTTTAGGTTTGACAAAAATTCAACTTTAATTCATCCATTAAATGTGCTAAAATGTGCTCTGTTGAAATGAACTGGTCACAAGTGACCCTCACACAAATCTTTTATTCTCTCAGCTGCTTGCTTCTTGATGTGTGTGTGTGTGGCTTATGCTGTGTTTGCTTTTAAGCCTTGTTTAAAACTTTTGATTCAGACAGCATGGAAGGATTATATGTATATATACTGTATATTAATATGGTGGCTACTGTGCATGTGTGGTAAAGAAGGATAATTTGAAAATATGTTCATCTAGCAAGGATGAAAAATAAAAAGCAGTCTGTTATAGTAATGTATGATTTGAAAAAAGGAAGATTAGGTTCAAGTGTTTGTTTACTGAAGGCTGAAACTCTGTAAGTTTGACAAAGTCTCGTTGCCATGAATCATGTGATCTTTCTTTAGCTTAATTTATTAATAATAGGGTATTTTTTGTAATATAATTAATTTAAAATCTTATTGTTATGTTTTTTTTCCTGCATGGGTTTTATTATTCAGAGCATTAACATTCTGTTGATTTCTTTGTTATGTGATGAATGAAAGAGCTTAATAAAGTTAATCTGTGAACACCAACTGATGAAATACTTTATGTAACTATGTGAATTAAATAGCATTAAAACATCTGTTGTCATTTTACAGTGTATCTTTGGATAAGCCAATTTTTTTCCTTTATTTAAAAATGAAACATTATAACAGAATAAAACTCAATAAAACAACTAAAGCAATGGGCTTCAAAAAAATGAAAAAGTCACTCCATACCTGACAAAGAGTGTAATGCAAATAGAGAGCTCCATCTGAAATAGCTCCTTATACATGATAAAGCAGCAAGGACAGTAAAATCAGCGTGCTTATTTTAAAATTACATTAATGAGTACTTGCCAAGTTCTTTGCTTAAAGAGAATTTGATTTCTCCTAATTTGAGATCATCTAATACATTGCTTCCCTATTGACTTATAGAAGATGGACCGGGATTCTTCCAGTTGAATATAATTTTGTGCAAGTAATGTGGTATAGAATATTAAAACCAATTTCCCATAACACACTTTAATCCCACTTTAACTACCATTAAGGCGCTGGAAGTGATTTTAAATCCAAGGCTATCTGAGAGGTAATACAGAAATTACGTGGCTTAGCAATGCAGGCACTTGATGACTTCGGTCACAAGGTGGACATTCCCCGGGGTACTACTTGTCAATTTTAAGATATACAGTATATAGTTAAGTTTTGATTTGCTTGGCACATATTGAATATACTGTATGAATGGCTAAGCTCCATTCCTTTTCTGAAATTTTAATTGAAAAGTTCTTTTTCCAATCATTCCCTTGGATTATTAATGGGTAAATTCTTTAAAATGGTTCATATGCTCTGGAGACATTGTCCAGATTTTTATCCACAAGTTCAAGTATTGCCTTAGGAAAATATATCATTATAATGTTGTTTTATATTCATTTTTTCCTGATTTGCCAAGGGATATTTTTTAAATTCTTGCACCCATTTGTGGTTTTGTTTATGGAGATTACATTTTCTATGTTGGTTTTTCATTTTAGCTCTAATTAAAGATGCTTAAAACTAAGCATCATTTCGCTGTTTTTCATAGGAGCCATTATTTGTTTATTCATTGGGGTACGTGTTGTCATCGAGGTAACAGAATAAAAGTTCATACATAATGAATTTTTGTATAATCTGAGATTGCTAGGATAACCATCTTTCCCTTTTTTTCTCATTTCTGATTTCATGGTTAAAAATTTTTGCTGGTCTTTTTGACTTTCGTTTCAAGTTTTGAAGTTCTCATTTTCTTCTTGATTTTCTGGATATGATCTTTGCCTACCTTCTGGCTGCATCTTTTCTTCTGATCCCTTATTTACATCCTGCTACTTTTTTTCCACAATCAGAACAGATGTAGGTGAGAGGTGGGGGATGTTGAGTATGTTGATTTAAACAATGTTTATAATTTGTATATAGAAGGAAAATGTAACTGGATAATTAAACTTTAAGAATAAAAATACAATGCAATTATCAAAATAGAAATATAATCTGTAAATATAATTTTTAAGAAATCAATAAAGATAAATAAAAAAAATTACTATAGCATGTTTTCCAAGGGTCTGTATTTCTTCTTTCTCTCCTGGTACTCGCAAAGACATATTGGTACATGTTAGGTTAATTTACAGTATGAGGGTAGATGTGTGTAAGGGTGTCACCTGCAATGGACTGGTACACCAACCTGAGACAGTGCCTTAGCTGTTGGAATCGACTCAGTCCCCTGCTTTCCTAAAATGGATTAAGAAGGATAAAAAACGCATTGCTGCATGATCTCCTCATTTATTATTCAAATATTAATCATTCACATCTAAATTTATGATTAGTTACTCGTGAAATGCTTGTAGTTTTTTAAAGCGTTGTCCAAAACTTTTTTGTAAAATGTAATGCTTTAAAGTGAAGTGAAGTCCTAAAGTGCGGTTAGCTGTCCTGTACAGTTCAGCACCCCTGTTCTTTGATAAATGATGTAGATAAAGAGATTAGCCACACTCTGTACGTCTGCTTAGCCTGTACAGTACATACAGGATAAGCTTAATTAGCAGTACACTTTCATAATATTTATGAATACAGTAGTAAAAGTCATTAAAAGATGGAAGTGTGGCTGTATAATAATCAAATGTGAGAAATTTAAACGATCATTTATTTTCTTCTAAAAAACTAACTCATCTAAACATCAACAAATATTAATGTGAAAGTCTGGTTATCACTTATTTTAACTATGTGTGAGGTATTTCATTGCTGTGAATAATAATAGATTAAAAAAATGTATAGAAATGTGGTTTAGAAAATAACGTTTCCACTTCATTTGGTTTCAGTCCTTCATTTAATTCTGAGGATGGGTTACCACTATGTGACATATGCATGAGCCTTATAGATGCAAAAGGGTTTACATAATGGCATTCAGTTTTCTGTCACAATCCTCTTCATCTTCTTCCTTTGGCTGCTCCCATTAGGGGTTGCCACAAAGGATCATCTTTTTCCATATCTTCCTGTCCTGTGAAGGATATAAATTAATTATGATTAAACAGTCTGTTGTGAGACAGGTAAGTGACTGTATTTAGATGTGTCTTCAGATGGATTGGGGTGGACAGGGTTGGTGCCTACCATGTATATTTGTTGTGTCTGTTGTCAGTTTATTTTATTATCGGTCAATTTCAAGGAATACACTACCACAAAAACTATAATTTTTAAATATATGTTACCCTGTGTGTTTTGTAGTGATGGCTGCCCACCTCGACCTCTACTGCTGACTCTCTCAGTGTATTTAACAAGCAATTGAAGATCCATCTGTTATGTGAATATCTGTCAAATTGATAAAGGAAAAAAAAAAGAAAAAAACTTTGCTCTGTGATATTTTACATTCTTGGTTAATTTGTTAAATTGTTTTAGTGATTGTAATCTCTGATTGTAAATGTATGAGTTATTACAGTACATCCTTTCACTTGTGCCAATCATTGTTTGTTTCCAGTCTTTTTACACTTGCTGAACAAACGGGCCCCAGCCTAATATTACTCAATTGTTTGTCTCTTTTGTAAATTGCTTTGCATAAAAGTGTCTTCTAAGCAAATAAATGTAAATGTAACCTCATGTTTTCAAAGACAGTGGAGATATAAAAATGTTTTTTTGATATAATAGAAGCCAATAGTGGCCAGTGCGGTACAATGACAAACAATATGAAAAGCATCCAAGGAGAGAAAAAAAAATCTCATGTTTCTCACGTCTCATAAACCACGTCAGTCATGCAGTTGTTTGTTCACAAAATGCTAAACACAGTGTTCATATTCTTTGCCATTGTACAGCACTGGTCACCTTTGGCTTGTATTATATTATAAACTTTTTGTTTATCTCTGCTCACCATGAAAACATGAGACTAACATTTTACCTCAATCATCACTACTAAAGGGTAAGTAACACATAAAGAAAAATCATTTTTGGGTGGAGTATTCCTTTAAAGTCATTAGTGTTAACAATTTTATTTTCCAAGTAAGTAAAAAAATAAGACCAGTAAGTGTGAAGATGAATAGGCCTGGTCTTAGGTATTATGGGGCCCTAGGCGAAAGGGGGGTCCAGGGGCCCCCTGAGGGGGGCGGAGCCCCCCTGGAAGCTCTGTGAAATGCATGAAAATTAGACCAAGGAGTCGATCCGGGGCCCCCCGGACACCGGGGCCCTAGGCGGTCACCTACTTCGCCTATGCCTAAGGCCGGGCCTGATTGGGACAAATAATGCTGTAGTATATTTAAGTATATATGACAATTGCTCACTCGGACAATTTGTTTTTGGGGCCCCCAAGAAGGCGGGGGCCCTAAGCTATAGCTTGTGTAGCTTATACGTAAATCCTGCACTGAAGATGAAGTTCTGCTGTTAACTTAATGATTGCTCAGCTACTTCCTTTATAAAAGTGATAGCAAATTCATATGGAACAATCATATTTATTCCAAATGTCATCCACACATTGTTTTTTGAAGTACTACAGATGAAATGTTGCTAAAGCTATTCAGTATGATACATGATAATAGAAATAAATATCTTATGGTTAAAATTTTTTTTCATTCTGTTATTATTCATTTATTATCCTGTTGTTAAACTTGTTTTTATCCCCTTCCCCATCTTTTAATAGTCCCAGAGACTACTCTAATGGATCAGTGGCAGACTGCAAGGGATTTTACATAACAATTTTCTTTTTGGATCAGCTTGAATGTTGCTTCTTTAGTTGTGACTCACTTTGAAAGAAATTGATTTGTAATCCTCCAGTAGTGACTGTTGTTATGTGGGTAAGTAAACTATTAAACCATCAGCTCCTCAGCTTAATAAACTCAGAAACTTGTGCACACCCAGCTGGAGTAGACATTTATTGAACAATAGCTTTTAGCTTACCTGATGTAACTGAATTACAGTAACTGATGTTATGGCAGTTACAAAAATAAGCAAGTTATGGCAGAATATTAAGGGGCATTTGGGGACCTAGTCAACTGTTTTGAAAGTTGGAGCATTTTAAATTTTCTGAATTTTTTAGTCAAAGACAGAGATGACACTTTTTGTTTACTGATTATTTCTGTAACAATGAGTCATATTCAGAAATAACTCTGATAATAATGTAGACAAAGTGAAATGCATGTTTTGATAGTATTTTACAATATCATTTAGTTAAAAACCAAACCCAAATTAGACAGCTTTAGCGTGACTGGAAAGGTGTTGTTTAGAGAACTGAAATTTAACAGTTGGCAAAATGAAGACTTGCAAGAGCCAACACAAAACTGGTCATTACATCAATGAGGTTACATATGAAGGAATGAAGCCTGTTTATGGCAGAGCCTTGCCAGATGTTGTAAATCCTGTGTGTTTCTACAAATGCCAACAAGCATAGAAGAGAAACAAAAAATCACCAGACTAAGAAACTAAAACTGCAAAATTCTGACACCTGTAGGAAATAAAACATTGTTTAACTCACATTTCTTGATTTATGCTAAATTCCTTAAGTGTGATGTGGCAAAAGCTTCTAAAGAAGATTATCTCCCTATTATATAAAAAAAATCTTGGGAAGAGACTTTTTTCCGGTGACGAGATGTGATCTTTTGAAGACAGCCTGAGAGACACTTTTGAAGAGAGACACTTTCACATACCGCGAGACAGGCATGTCATGTCATGTCACATCATAGTTACAACCTTTGTAAGCAAGTCCCGTGATACACATGCAGAGCAGGTTAGAGATAATGGAAGTGGGAAAATTCGAAAGTCTCAAAAAAGTGGGTGAAATGATCACATTAGCACAAACAAATGGAAAATATTACTCAGTGAAATAACGGATAAGCGAAAAGAGATTGCATAGTGTTTGAGGAGAAAAGGACAAGTGCTGTTCAGGCTTTTAAACGTTCAAAGCACCAGTCGAAATGCTGATCATGCGTAATGAAAGCAGCAGCAAGCCAGTAGCTAATCGAGCAAAGAGGAGGTAAAAAAAAACAACTGTTACTTGTTTCCCAAGTATCACCGCTTAAGAAGGGTTTCAGAGGAGTGACCGCGTCACCTTGGTGTGCATTCAGCCACACTCTTCACAACCGTGTATGGGGTGGGGGGGAATTGGTATACGAGCAAAGTTTAGATCACACGGCATGGGAGCACATATCACCATTTAAGTGTGGTTTCGGAGGAGCGGATGCATCTCTTTTGGGTACATTCAGCCCCCCTCTTCACAATGGCTCGAAGCGCAAGCAGGGAGGTGAAGGGGTTGGCAAGCAAAGCGAATACCCTAGTATTCTCAAAACTTCTTAATCCAATTTACGGTCATCAGTAGTTGGAGTCTATACCAGCACTGTGCAAAGCAGAAACCAACCATTGTTGCTGTGTGTGATGCCATTAAAAGACAAGAGTGCCCCCAGTGACCTTTAATTGCAGATTTACCTAACATGGAAGATTTTGGGAATGTGGGAGGATAAAAAAATGACATGATGAGAATGTGCAAATGACATACACAAAATGACACAAGACAGAATTCAAAACCAGGACTAGGCATAACCACCATATCATTGTGCCAGCCCATAATCAATAGGCATTCTTTTTACCTAAAACTGAAGAGTGTATCAGAATGTGGAATTGTTTTGCCGTCTGTTGTGTGGCATGGGTGTTGAATGGGTAGGAATTATGCTAGTGCCTCATACCTTCAGACATGATTCTCAGCCTGGTCATTCATTACATTTACTCCACATATTCCAGTTCCCCCTCATATTCAAAAGATATCTGGCAAATGTAAACTAGCCCATTATGAGGGAGAGTAGCTGTGTTTGCACAGCAATAAAATGGCACTTAATTAAAGTTTGGTTCCAGCTCTCCTTGACTGCTCATTGGAAAACACAAGTTCAGGGAATGAATGAATGAATGAATGAATGAATGAATGAATGAATGAACAGATGTACTGCTGGATGGATGCAAAAGGGAACAAAGTTGGGCTGCAGGAGTTTATACTAAAAAAATGACTTATCTTCCATTCAAAGGTGATTTGTTCCCTTCAGCAAGTACTGGTAGCATAGATTCATGGTGGAAGAATACATTACATAGGAAGTAAGGACATCTCTTTGATACATAATACATTCTGTAATTCAGCCTACAGAATAAAATTGAACTGCCTACTATCTGAAGAAAACATATTACTACAAATTTAATGACCATGATGCTACTGTGCCGCAGAGCAACTAAAGACCAGAACAAATAAACTCCTCATGAAAAAGGAGCTGCAGTTTATTAACATTAGCTGCCAGACAGTGAAGCTCATTGCCTGGATGTCAATGTTTTTTTTAAGAATTACAAGTTTTTAGACAGTGAATTTGCAGGTGTCTCTTATATTGCACAGTCATGTATAGCAGAACAGCTGCCGTGATGCGTCTCTCCAGCACTGCCTTTCCATTCCATATGGCAGTGTGATGTTTCAGAATGCTGTTTAGCCAGTGGCAGATGGTAAAGAACATACAAAAAAAAGAAAGTTTTTTTTTCTTTTTTTTTACCATAAGTAAACAATAAGAACAAACTGCACTGTGGAATTAAGTCTTAGCAATTATACTCTACACCAGGGGTCCTCAATCATGGTCCTGCAGGGCCGCAGTGGCTACCGGTTTTCATTCCAGCCAGTTTCAAAATTAGACCTCAGTCCTCACTGATAATGAAAGTTGGTGTTTAACTCTATGCCTTGTTAGTGCCTTTATTCATCGAAGACAAATTTTAGTTACTTTGTAGATCAGAGGTCCCTCAAATACAGTCCTGGAGGGCCACAGTGGCTGCAGGTTTCCACTTCAACCAATTCTTTTAATTAGAGCCCATTTATTTACTACTAAAGCAATACATTTTTGGGCTTAATTTTAGTTATTTTGCCTGTTACAATTCAGAACCCTTAATTGCCTATTTTAGTTTTAGCAGCTGGATTTAAAATTTTAATTGTTGCCTGTTGTGTTAATCAGACATTAGTTAATAATAAAATGCAGATAACCAATAAACCAGCAGCTCTCCAGCCAACATGCTTCCTTTTAAACCTATGAATATGCACCATTAAAAGTGTCTGTGTTTAAAAATTTTTTTTAGAAATAAATGATTTTTCCAACACATAGATCCAGTTTTTAACCTAACAATCATGATTCTGCATAAAATACTTAAAGAAAAAAAAAACTTGCATATAAAATGACGAATGTGCTGACCGAACAGAGTTAGTCTGCAGGCCGGGTTTAAACAAAGAACTCTGAACATGTGAGGAAGCAGCAGCTCAAACCACATTACCATTCTAGAAGGTATTTTGTATGTCATTTATTTTAAATATTTAGGAAATAAAATTTCATTATTAGAACAATACAAAAGCAATTCAGGTAACATATACTTAAATTTTATTTTATAGTGCCTATAAAAAGTATTCACCCTCTTGGAAGGTTTCATGTTTTATTGCTACACAACACTGAATCTCAGTGAATTTAATTTGGCCTTTTTATACTAATCAATTGAAAATGGTCCTTTAATGTCAAAGTGAAAATAGGCCTCAGCAGGTAATCACAAATACAAAACACAAAATAATTGATTGTATAAGTATTCATTCCCTTCAAGTCAGTATTTGCCAGTCATGACAGCCCTGAGTCTGAGTCCTCAGGTCTCTGTTTTTCACATCTGGATACTGCAGTTTTTCACCATTGTTCTGCAAAACTGCTCAAGCTCTGTCAGGTTACATGGAAATCATGAGTGTACAGCCTTTTCCAAGTGCAGCTACAAAGTTTTATTTGGTTTGATATCTGGATTCTGACTCTGCAACTTTATGATATTAGTGGCGCAATTCCTGTACAGCTTTGGTTTTATGCTTGTGGTTGTTGTTTTGCTGGAAAAAGAAATCTTCTCCCAAGGTGCAGGTACCTTGCAGAGTGCCTCTGGTGTTCCTCCAAGATTTCCCTATATTTTGATGGACTCATCTTACGCCCTACCTTCACAAGCCATCCAGGCTTTGCTACAGAGAAGCATCCCCCAGAGCAGGATGATGCCACCACCATGCTTCATGGTGGGGATGGTAATGTGCAGCGTTCAAGCATGGAGCTTAATCTTCTGGACAAAAAGTTAATTTTTGGTCTCATCAGACCATAGAACTTTCTTCCAGCCGACTTCAGATTCTCCCGTGCACCTTCTGGCTTGATCTAGCTGAATGTGTTTTTTTTAACATTGGCTTTTTGTTTGCCACTCTGCTATACACCAGTGACTGATAAAGCACCAGGGTAACAGTCGTTGTCTGCACAATCTCTCCAACTTCATCCAGTGTAGACTGTAACTCCCTCAGAGCTCTTCTAGGTGTCTTGGTCACTCAGTTGGGGTAAACAGCCTTGTGTAGAGCTGTATCATATTCTTTCCATTTCTCAATTACTGATTTAACCAGACCCTAAGGGATATTCAGTGACTTGAATATTTTTTGTCTTCATCCCCTGACTTGTACTTTTCAATCACCTTTCACACAGTTACTCTTTGTCTTCATTATGTAGGTTAGCCCATAATACTGACTCACAGCAAGTTGGACCTTCCAGATAATTTATAATACCATCAATTGAATCGCCTTGAGTACAGACAGGTATTCTCAATTGAACTAAGTATGTGGCTTCTAAAACAAAATGGCGGAAGTGAATATATTGTAGATGATGAAAACCTGGAATATCGAGACCTGTCCACAATACACCACCACTGCAATGTATTAGTGGTCAGGAACTACTTTAATTATGTGGCTTCTAAAACAAATTGGCTACATTAGTATTGAAGGTGTGTCATATTAAAGATGAGTGAATGCTTATGTGATGATTTACATATGTTATGGGTAAAGCCCAAAAATTAGATAAACCTGGCATTACCCAGGTAAAGAACGCAAGATCCAGCAGACCTGCGTAAGGCTGGAATAACATGAGTTTCTAACTTTAACCGGGTAATCTCTGTAGATAATGAAAGCTTTACCTGGGTAATGCTAGGTTTATCCAATTCCTTGCTTTACATATGTAACACATTTAATGTATGTATCTTTAAGACCACTATCCAAAGATTTGTTTTCACTTTGACATTAAAGAGCATTTTTGTGTTGATCTGTGTCAAAAAAGGACAAATGTACAGTAATTCACTGTGATTCCAAGTTGTATAACAAAAAAAATGAAAACCTCCAAGGGGGTTAATACTTTTTATAGTCACAGTATATCAAGTTAATGAATGCATCGACTTCAGTCATCTGTCACTGATATAAAGCCATTTCCCTTATTGTACTTTAGATGTTTTATAAATGGAAAAACTAATCTAGACAAAAAGAGACTAAAGAGTAACCTGTGCACAAAAGATATTTATCTGAGATGTCTCTAGCGACCTGCGAAAGGCTATGCAGAGCAATGGTGCGTTAAAGTCGGTGAAGCATTCAAATGCTGTCAATCATACACATGCCGTCGACAGTTTTATGTTTGAATAAAATGGTTAACCAGGCATCACCAGGCCTTGTAGTGTAAGCAAATGTCTGGCAGAACCCAATGGTGCTATCATTTGCATTGAAGTGCTCTTCTTTTATTTGTTTTTCTAGAAAAAGACAGTGTTACAAAGCAAGCGATAAAATGTAAAATAATACTTTTACCATTCTTTGAATGTAAGGAAAATAATGGGAAGAAATAAATAATCCTATAAATAAATCACATAATATGAATGTTTTGGTTTTTAGTTGGAAAGAAGCTGGCTGATCTAAAAAGGTCAGCTGTAGCCGTGCATTTGCATGTCCTGTGGCCCGACCACTGTTAGCAGCTGCCTGATTTCCAGGAAAGGCTTTCGCTCCTGTGACCCTGAAGGAGATTAAGTGGGTTTTGAAAACTGATGGATGGATTTTCAAATCACTAGGCTACATACCTGTTTTCATTGTTCTAATGGGTGCTCTCACTGAATGAACACATGGCAACTTTCAACTAATGGATGCACAGTTGAAACCTATGGGGTCCTATAGCTTTATCCATCTTTAGTGCCTTCAGCTCTTTACACATCTGTTTTTATCTCATGGCTGACAGAGTCTGATTCACATTTTTGCACAGCTCGTGAGGGATTGCATTGTTTTTGTTTGTAATCTTTTCTTGTTACAAAGGGGCTCATTTACAAATGTAAATTCTTCAATTTATATGTATAGTGAGACAAAAGCCAATTTATAACTATATTTATGAAACAAGTATTAAACCTGAACATGCATAAGGACTGAAGAAGTTTCACAAAGGAGAGGAGACTATTCAGTTCATCCAGGTCGTAAAGCTCATTGAAATTCAGTGTATGTTGTTTGTAGGCAAATTGAGCATGACCAGGTCCATGTGTTTAATACTTAAACACCCTACATAAATTAGCAAAGGGGTAAGGACACATCTATAAAAAGGCCCATTAAATAAGGAAAAAAAAACTTTAGAATGAAAATCAACAGTCAGTGAAACCGGTTAGCAGTAAATAACCATATAAATTACAGAGATTTTCAGCAAAGATTCGGTTTCTTCTTTTGCAAAGTTGCTGATGTGCCTTTAGTACTGATGGGTATCTGGATTTGTGTCGTCAAACCCATGGATATAATGATTTACTGCAATTTTATATAGCATTGTAGATCATAAATGTCAATGTGTGTCTTAGGAGGTTTGTGCTTCACTGGTGTCTGGGGGTTTGCGACAAGGTAATAGGATGTTGTGTAAAGAGATGAACCTGTCACATGTAATGTAAATCAAATGAAAATATAATTGATTGCCATTAAACGTAACCCACCAATGAGCCAATCATTTCTTAAAGGAGGCTCTGGTTAGCAAAGGCTAATGTTGCAGAATGTACCAGTCACAAGTGTATGAGAATTATGATTTGTATTATTGTTATTTCCTAATGCTGCGTTTATGTTATTTTTGCATTGTCTTTCATGGTTATTGTCATGTTGTTTGTGGCAACGATGCCCATTGCCCATTACACAAGTCTACAACATTACAACACATGACATCATGATGATGAAGAGTTTTATGATGGAGACGGGCTTTAAAATAAACATAAAACAAAGCCTTCTTAGGTTAATTAAAGAAGGGATTTTTAGTCTAGGATGAGAACATTTTTGCATTGTTTTTTGGATTTCCAACAATTTGCTTTCTCATTCCTCTTTGGGTCCACTGACTATTCACTAACCTTGTCCTCAAAGAAAGCCCTCCATGTTTTAGTATTTACAAATGAAGCCCTTCTTGCTTGCCATATCTTACACCATGGCCATAAAAGTCCCATTTATTTGAGAAACCTGTCCAAAGAACAATGATGTTTAATAGGTTCATTTCCCTGTCACAGACTGGAAAATTGATGGTTTGGAATATTTTTGTATTGCTTCATTATTGTATTTTCAGATGTTTTTGGATTAATTCCGGTGTTCCCATTACAACAGGAATTCTTGCTGAGTCATGAAACTCCTGCTTTTTATTGCAACCTGGAATGGGGAAGTTATATCGAGACCTGCCTGCACTTTTCTTATTGCAGAGTATTAATGGTTAGGAACTACTTCTGATTGGTTTGCTGTCTCTTTCAGACACAGTCTCAGTTCATTAAAAACATGTCAAAGCATCGACAACTATTGAGAAATCCATCACTTTCTGTGAAAGGGTCAACTCAGTCTTAGAATATTCTTTTTAGATTATACTATCAGCCAACTGTTTTAGCAAAGCAAAATAAGCTATTCTCATGTTTGTCCATTAATCCTTCTTCCAAACTCGGTTAGATGGAACTTTGTCACTGAGGGGGAGTTTGACTTTTCACAGAAGCTCTTTAAATAAATAAATAATAAATAAATAGATAAATAAATATGTACACACACACACTAACACACACCAGAATGACTAGAAAGGAAGAAAATTAAAAGGAAAGGAAATTTCTGACTTGGCTGTCTCAGTCACAGGGAGGCATTATGCAGATGTATTGCTGTTGGTATAAAGGAGCCCCTGTAATGTTTCTTGACCCACTTCTGCTGATTAATTCGTTGGCTGAAAGTACTCAGTGTCAGTGTGTCAGAGAGAGGATGTGCAACATGTTTTCATAATGGCACTCAATTTTGTTTCCCTCCTTTGCCTGTACCTCCAAGGGGTACAGAGTGTGTCCCATAACTGAGCTTGCCATTTTAATTAGCCTGTTGATTTGGTGTGCCACGCACAAAATAGTTTTTTCAGCCCAGCAAACCACAACATAGATAATCGCACCAGCCATCACAGAGTTGTAGAAGATATGAAGTATATCACTTCCCATATTAAAGGAACACAATCTCCTTAGAAAAAAGAGTCTGCTCTGCCCTTTGTTATATAGTTCCAAGTACTTGTTAGAGTGCACCACTTTTGCATCCACTCTTTGAATAGTGACTGGACATGGAGGCTCCTTGGTGTGGGAAAAAGCCAATAACCCGTTCTTTTGTTTTGCTGATGTGAACATATAGACATGTCTTTCTGCACCAAGAAACAAACTTTTATACATGACTCCTGCACTCTGCCTCACCCCCTTTATCAATAAGTGCAGAATCATCTGAGAATTTCTACAAGTGACAAGACTTGGTGTCATATTTATGGTCTGAGGTGTACAGAGTGAAGTAAAAAGGAGACAGGACTGTTCTTGTGGTGCTCCAGTGTTGCACATATTCATATCAGAGACACAGTCATTGCCATTTTCTCTGATCTTAGATGGAACTATATATCTTTGATTGTGCAAGAGGTGTAATTACATAACTGCTTAGGTCATTTTAATGTGTAAGTGCATTACATTTAATGGCGTCACACACCATTCACTTTGAAGTGATGTGCATATTATTAGAGTGTATTTGCCTTTACTTTGTCACATGAGTAGGGGTCATTTTTACAATTTTTCATGATATCTGCATACAATTATTATTATTATGTTAACAAAACCTTTTTACAATGCAACCTATAAAATTAAATTATGCCTACAGTATAAGTGATTGCAAAGTAATATTGTTTACAAAAATTTAAAGCAGGGCACGATATATGCAAGGCCTGTAACTCTGAACAAATTAATTGATGTATGACTCAATACCACATATTTAAAAATAGAAAAGTGAGGAGTAGTATACTTTTTGAAAGTGAGATTTGGGTGATGAAGATGCAACAAGAAATCTGGATGGATGTGCGGACTGTCACGGGGTAAGAGGAACGTGAATGCTGAATTATGAGAAAGACTTGGTGAGGAGAAACACACTAAGAAGGTTTGGGCATGTGCAAAAAAAAAGCAGAGGGTGACTGAGGAAGAGGTGCACCAAGACAGAGATGGAGGGGATGTGGCCAAGAAGGAGGGCACCAGAGAACACATGGCTGGAAGTGGAATCAGATTGAGTTTCACCTCAAGGGGTATCAAAGGCTGCAGAAGACGCAGAAAAAGATTTGGAGGCCAACCAACTCACCTGGATAAAATTGAAAAATGGCTGTTAAACTGAAGATGATGATGCTGTTAGAAAATTAGTGTACTGGACTGTCACATTCAAATGGATATAAAAGATATGTAGAAATCAAAGTACAAGTGATTTATATAAAACTTTGACGGTACATTTTCCCAGGGTGATACATAAAGGCAATGTTAGGTCTATGTCTGTTTACACTGAGAAGGATTCCCCGGCAAAGACCATACTGCGGGTATTTGAAAGCAGCTCAAGACAGTAATTTGGTTAGAATATGCCTGAATAGAAAATAAATTAGCAATGGCAACTTGTCTAGCTGTACCAATACAGGTGAGTTAGAATTGCTTGGTGATGCTGAATTCCTTAATACTATGGAAAACACAGAAATGTTGATTTCTGGGGTACTGACATAAAGATAAAGGAAGGACATGCAGTGGTATGAGAGAAAACCAGTCTTATTGATGGATTAACAGATACATTGATTGCAAAAGAAAACTACAGTGTTGCTATAGCCAACGCACAACAACCCATACTGAATATACCCAATATGAAACAGTGAAATAAAAATAAATGTGTATACATTTACATAAAGTATTAAAATGGCATAGAAAAATAGTGATCCCAGGACCCTCATGGCAGACTTCAACTTTTACTGAAGAAACTCTGCAGGGTGGCAAAGGTTCAGCTTATCCAATACTTTTCTCTCTGCTCTTGCCTCCAGAGAGTGCATTCTAGTGTCCACTACCCATTCTGCTTAACTTATTGAGTCTGTGCACCTCCACAAAATATACAGCTGGTTCTGCTCCTTTCTTTATATAGTTTCAATACTTATAGTCCATCTATAAATATATATATATATATATATATATATATATATATATAAATAAATAAATAAATAATATATATACTATATATATATATATATATATATATATATATATATATAATATATATATAATATATATATATATATATATATAATGCAAATTGTGCACCTCAAATCACCAGTCCATAAACAACACGCAAGAGAAGGGGGAGTATTACCAAAGGATGAAAGACGAGATAGCTGATGCATGGCTCTTAAAAAAAAAATGCTGCACGGTAGGGAGAGTGAGAGGGTGTGATAACAGCTCCATGGGCTACAAGGTGTGCAGCCGCAGCGTAGTGAGAAAATAGATGATTGCCCATTTTAATTCAAAAGAATACACTTTCCAGTAAAATTGTGTTTTACAATGACCATTGTGATGAGACAAGGCAAAATCCAAATGCTTGGGGTACTAATTACGCAAAACCCTGTTAGTTTAAATAAAAAAGAAAAATGTTAAGTAAAACTCTCACTCGATGGTGCTCACTCTGTGTCACTGGGACTATTCCCCTGACACAGTGCTCTTTTATAGGACACACTCTTTCTCTCTTTATATCATTCAGGTCCAAAATGAGATGCCACCTTCCTTGGATTTGTTGCTCTCAAGGGGAGGCTTGTTGATGCTGTGAGGGAAAAAGGAGATACTGTATAACTGTCAGCAACAGTGTCCCCTCTTGTTCCAGGATGGAGGTGACCCCTCTGGCGTACCTGCAAAACACGATCAACAAAAGCCTAGTTACCAGAAAAAAGCAGAAATTGGTCTAATGCAGGAATATTTTACACATGGACAATTGTTTATGTTCAAGAGTAAGCAGCTCCAGTGACCTAAAAATATAATAGTACTAGGGGGCTTCGCCCCCTGCTTGCTTTGCTCGCCCACCCCAGGTTTGGTTTACTGGATATACAATTTAAAGAGATTGTTATTTTCATGGGAATTGTTACATATTTATTATTTTCACTTTTACTTTAAAACTTTTGTAAAAACAATATTTGTCCTCTCTCTTGCAGGACATATAACGCTGCTCGCGTTGTGAAGAGGAGGGGCTGAACGCACGCTAAGGAGATGTGGTCGGACCAGCTGCTGTCTTGCTGCTGCAGATGGCGAGCTGCATGTTCTGCTTGTTGCGCTGCGCGTCGATCATTTAAAAGCCTGTACAGCAGCTGTCCTTTTGCCACTTCACGTCTTTGCCGCTCGCGTTGTGAAGGGGGTGAGGGCTGAACGCACACTAAGGAGATGCGGTCGGATCATCTGCTGGTGAGCTGCATGTTCTGCTTGTCGTTGTTTTAAAAGCTGGGAGCACATGAAGCGTGTCTGCCAATAGCATTCCAACAACTACTAAGTTAGATGATCACATCTCATTCGCATCAGTTGCCCCAGCCGCCTGGGGTATGCTATAGCCACTTTGCATCTCTGCCGCTCACGTTGTGAAGGAGGGGAGCTTAACGCATGTTAAGGAGAAGTGGACGGATCAGCTACTGGCTTTGTACTGCTGCTGCCGTGGTGTGTGTTCTGCTTGTCGCGCTGCGCGTTGATCATTTAAAAGCCTTTACAGCAGCTGTCCTTTTGTCTCACTGCCTTGTCTCATGGGACGTGGGATGTCAAAGTGTCTCCTGAGAAGATCACGTCTCATCTCCCGCCCCAAGATTTTTTTTTATAATAGAGGAATAATAATACTTCTTATTTGACTAATGTCTTTATCCAAGGCGACTTACAATATTTAGATACAATTGGTTGAACTTCTTTTGACTTTCCAATTGCAGCAAAGACAGGTGAAGTGACTTGCTCATAGTCATACAGTGTTAGTGGTGGGATTTGAACCCAGAACCACAGGGTCTGAAGTCCTAGGTCCAAAACCTTAACCACCACAACACACTGCCTGCCAATAATATTAGCTATTGGTAATAAACTACAAATACTGTATAGAGAAAAGCACTTAATTAGCTACATAGTACTTCTGATACAGAATTAACCCATGACACTGTGACTTAGGCCAATTGTCTTACAAAATTTCCTGGGCAAAGTCAGGTATCACAGCTAATATACTTGCTGTATATACCTGGACAACCTCTACTTCCATTCCCTTGATGAGTACTGGATGTCAGGGAAGCCATTACTTTAGCCTATTAAGTTAGAACAAATGACCAGGGATTGCAGGGACATTTGTGGTTGCTAGCTGGAGTTCTAGAAGGCGGACAGTTCTAGAAGGAGGACAATTCAATGGTTTTTTGAGGTGATTACTGACCCAAGAGTTATTCATGCAGTATGAAACCTCTTTTCCAGTCCCACACTTGTTGCACTAGCAGTTGAAAGTGGAGGGAGAATCATTAGTAGGACCAACAACAGAAGAGAGGTCCTGAGTGGTTTGAAGGAAATGGTATGGTATGGAAGGTAGAAAAGGAGGGATTGCTTAAATTACATTGTGATAAGTGGACCATTCATAGATCCCTCCACTGATACAGATAAGAAATCATCCTTGTGTATTTATGTACCAAGAGTGAGCATTATTTTTCTAATTTTCTGATCACCTGTATCCTGTTTATGCATCTTGTGAACTTACCCACCCTTATATTCTTAAATTTGTTACAATAAATAGTTTTTGTGTATCTGAACCTGATTACCATTTGTTCTGGGTTCAGCATCAGAAGGCGTTTCTGGTCCATGCCTCCATAGTTTAAATGGAAAAAAAAAATTGCTTTCATTTCTGTAGCTATATCATTTGTGTTCTCCATTTTTTGTACTTTCTCCTCAACCTTTCTTTATTTGTGCTTCAATAAAATGTAATGCATTACACATATCCAGTTTATTTCTCTTAATAATTTTAATTTCTGCAGAAAAATTGCTTTGCAGCTTAAACTTGTGATAATTTTCCATGCTTTACCTATAACAACTGTTTATTTTGCTATTATATATTATTAGTTTTCGTGTAAAAATCAAAACCAAGAAATAAAAAACAGTTAATAACTTTATAAATCAGAAATAAATCTCATTTGATAAGTGACATTTCTTTCACAGCTCACAGGGAATACTGTACTTAATTCACAGGCAGCAAGACTGTAGGCGATTTTCACTAATCCCCTGAAACAGGCATATCTCTTAGTCCTTGAAGCCTGCCTAAGCTGATGTGGGAAAGTTATAAAATCTCCAATAATATTTCACCAGAAGCACACTCCCAAGCTGTTGATTTTATGTTCACAAAAACAGAATAACATAGTGCTCTCTCTGAAAATGTAGTATATAGGCAAACTTAGTCAATATTAGTAATGCCCTTATTGCAGAAGAACCCAAAGGCTCAGACTATATGAAATATACAGTACACAATATATATATATATATATATATATATATATATATATATATATATATATATAATTGATAAATTATGCCTAAATAATGTAGACCTAGTATAACAATTTCACAAATGTGTATGAATTGCCCTGCAGTGTTAAGTTATTGCTCTGGAGTTTCTAGTTTTCGTGCATCACATCTGTCTGTTAAAATTCCTCTTCTTTCTCACATTTTTCTACTACTAGACCTTCCTTCACTGTATCTTTCTGTTATCCAGCAGAGGCTAATTACCTTAGCGGCAGCCACAGAAAAAGTTGCCCTTGCTTCTTACTGGAATTATTCCAATGCTCTTTCTCTTGCTCTGCCTGGAAATCTTCTTAGAGGTGAGCATCATGGGAGGCATCTCCTCCCTATATGGATAACTGCTCAGATATTTTACATTTAGTCTGTGTGCAGGTGCCTCTTCATCTTCACTGCAGTCCTGATTCTTAGCTTTTAATCCCTTAGGGCTAAGGCATTGTGTGTTTGGTGTGTGGACATGTGCGTGTTCACCCTGTGACGGGCTGGCATCCTGTCCAGAGTTTGTTCCTGCCTTGCGCCCTTTGCTAGCTGGTCTGGATTAGCTGATTAGAAAATGACAATGTTAGAAGAAAAAGAAGAAATGCTTTGTATGAAACACGTAGTGTGCAAGCATGCTATATGAAAATAATATATTGTGGCATCACTACAAACTTGGACTGTCTCTCCTCACCAGCTACCAAGATTAGTATTTTAAATAAAGAAAAGCCAAGCTGACTGATGCAAATAGCTCCATCTGCTGGACATCCTTTATTACAACAAACCTGAAGGAGTTTGCCATGTGAACAGCCCAGTTCTCTAAGACAAGACTGAGAAAAAATGCAAAGCAATGATCTTAAGTAAATTAGTTTCATTATCATAACAGAGCTAAGAAGCACTTTAGTTTGCACCAATCAGCATACTGATAAATGGTATAATTTTTAACATGCCTTTATCTTGATGTTATCTAAAGGTCCCAAAATAGTTAAACAGATTAAGTCATTGTCATCTATTTGTGACTAAAAAGGAACTTCTTATGGAGAGCAAAATATAAAGTTTTAATTGTCATCATTATCTCATCATTATGTTCTGGGTACAAATCTTACACAATGCCTTTGGTAAACAGATAGGTGCAGTTAGAGGCACTTTACAAATTCCTACAGAGGTGATTCCCTTACACAGGTGTACTAGAATGATGATTTACACTGAAGTGTGAATTCTCCACATGTACCCCCAATGTACATTAATCCAAGGTAAAGCAAAGAAATGCACTGTGCAATGAGTTTCTTTCTACCTGTCATGCACAGAGGATTATGAGAAATTTCTGTACAAGAACATTCACCTGACATTGCTCATGATATTTTGGCTCTATTGTTTTCTGGAAGCACTTTTTTCTCCCACTTGTGAGGTGTCTGCAAGTCTGGTTTACAGGTCTGCCTGTTACAGACTTTTTCAATCCCACTTCCGACTGCTCCTGACAAACTTCCATCCTTTTCCAGGTCAACCTCAAATAAAGTTCCCTTCTGTTTCTGCCTGCTTTCTACCACACCCACAAAACCTCCATCATACCCTGTATTCTCAACAATATTATTGATATAGTTGATATATTCATGAATTGCAATTATCAAGATTATTAATGGATTATTAAGACAGCAAAAAAAAAAACTCCAACCTGTAATCAGAAATTGTGCATCTGACTTTACTAGGTGCTGTGAACTGTATATAGTATGCGCCACTATGCTGTAATAATTCATCTGAAAATTTACTTTAAAAACTAAATTCAGAAACCACCACTTCACATTTGTGTGCATGCTCTCTATTTGATCTTTTCAAACTGCTTGTACCTTTTACAGTAAAGCAGCACTAATAAGAATACTGATATTTTGTTTATTTACTTTTTAAGAAGCAATTCTATCAGATGTCCATCAATGCTCTGACTGCCTGCTCCCAACCTCATGAACTACAAAATCTTGAGTTGGGTCCTGCAGGATTTTCATGGAAATGCAGACCTTCAGATTGCTATGATTTTGTCACGCATCTTACTTTTGGATTTTGTTTTTTGTCTTTTTTTTTATTGTGGTTTAATTTTTTTATTCAAGTAGTATGTTTAATGTTAATTGTCTGTTAATTGCATTGCAACTGCTAATTATCTTCTTTTACTTCTTTGTTTAGTTTAATTTATTTTCCGTGTCACATTATTTGTATTATAGTTTTTAAGGGTGGTAGGTAGTGCTGATCAGCAAAATTCATTGTGAATATACTCTGTTCGTCAGTGACCTTGTTCATCAAATATTTACAAGACCAGTAAGCAGGCTGTGCCTCCAGCCACCAAAATTCAAGGTTCCTGCAAAGACAGTCAGTGACACAAATATTAGGACTCTGTAAGCGCAATGATATATACTCTACGTCTATTATATATTATGGCCACCGGGGGTGCACCAGCCACCTAACCCTGACACAGACAGACTCTTGGCAAAAGTCTTTGCTCGTCTTTCGTTCCCACTGCAGCACAGTACCATAAACAGCACACAGCACAATAAACACTTCTCTTCGTTCTTACCTAGGCATTTAGTAGAAATCATTTGGAATTTCACAAACAAATAATAGAAACCGCATCACTTAGCATATCTATTGTAGATGTCCCAAACTGTTTATTTTATTAAGCGGCAGAGATTTTAAGTGCATTACAAAGTGATATAGTCAATCAACGCCAAGGACTGATATGTTAAAGGCCTAACTATTTTAGTAGAAGATATTTAAATTAATAATCAATAAACACAACCAAAAACAAAAACAGAATTCAAATGGAAATTTATTCACTTAAAGGATAAATTCAATATTTTTCAAGACAGTTATTTCCTCAAAAACGTTGCCACTTAAAATTGTTTACTAAAGTTAAACGTTTCCTATATATATATCTTGCCTGCACTAGCCCATTAATTGTGGAGGAAATGGGGCACAAAGCACCCCTGGAAAATAAAAGTTTTAAAACTTATCAACTATGTCCCTGTTTGAGTTTTGAGAAAAAGAAAAAAAAAGGCCTTCCGTATTTCCGGTGTATTTTTGTGACAAAAAAAGGGATCTGGAAATAATAATTTCATTGCATTTTCAAGATACTATTTTTCTCACGGCAAGGATATGCTTTCTTTTTGATGTGTGAGTTTTCACAAAAATACAGAAGTAACTGAAAACAACCACGTGGCACAAACAGTTTCTGTGATTTTGTGTTTTGAGAGGAGGTTATTGTGGAAGGAGACAAGCATTTAGGTATTGTACATGGCTGGTCTTCTTTAGAAATGGCTGAATGTCATAATATTGATTTTTTTTGTTCAAAAATGACATGTATACACTATTTTACAATGTGTGTGTAATTGCAAGACATGGATCAATACTCAACAACTGTCTTCGCTGGAAAAAAAGAGGCACATTTTTAGCTTTTCCTTTACAGTGGTGCCCCATTCTAAAGCGCCAGTGCAGGCAAGATATTTTTTTTAATTTAAAACCCTTAATTTTAGAACATAATTTTGGTGTGATAAATTCACATTATACCTTGTCCGTGAAGAAAAAACCTTGACTTGAAAAATACCAATCTTACCCTTTAAAAATTTACATCTATTGTGAGTCCTTTTCTTCATTTTCTAACAAAGTTTAGACACATCTTAACAAAATTGGCCATGTTTATATCACATGGCTGCTATGATTTTAGGGGTTAGGTGGTAATTGCATCATGAGCCCTGTAAACAAACAGCATCACGGCAACAAGAAACAGAAAGTGGCGGTGTCCATGAAAAATGAACACACAACATGGCTGTCATGATCAGGCTTTTAGTTTTATTTATTTATCTAAAAAATTCTGAGACATTGTTTTACGTTGTTTAGAAGTAAGGAATATTCTGGCCATATTTGCTTCTGTACTTCAGTTATTTTTAACAATATTAAAAATAAATAATGTTCTCCAACAATGACGTTTTGATTTTCTTAAGGGTGCTAGTTATTTTTAACTGCCAGGTAAAGTCAATCCAAGGTATGTTGTGTATGATATCAAAGGTTTAACGTTCAAGCTGTGCACTTCTGTTTGTCCAAGACTGGATATTCCCAAAACTCCTTTGCATTCATTGTTTGTTTTTACTGAATTCCTGTTACAAATAATTTTGCCCTGGTATTTGACTATGATTACGATTTATCTCTTTTTATGTGTTTCTTTCTTTTCTAATTTAGTATCTTCTGCAAATGTATGTAGCTTTCTATTTACATTCTTATTGAGATCATTTATGCATATTAAAAAGGACAGATGTCTTAAGACTGAACCCAAACTCCGAACTCTTCCTTAAAAACCCATGTTTTCTTAAAAGAAAATTAAGGTTGTGAAGCTAAATCTTCTTTCCTGACAGTTATTTGTCATTAAACAGTCCAAGTCTCTAAAACTCTTTCACCAACAACCCAAAAGCAAAAGTAAAGTCATCCTCAGTTATGTAATAGTTATTTCAATAATCAGGGATTCATAAAACAATACTTTTCTGTATAGCTTTCAGAAGCAGCAACAGCCAAGCTGCAGTATTTTTTTATAAATGTGGTCCTCAAAATGCTTGCAAGCATCAATTAATGAGGCAACTTCTACATGTCACAATCCAGCTGTGAATTGTGACAGGAAAATAATAAGGCAAGACTAAAAGTAAAGTAATGACTTTACAATACATAGTAATTGTACTTTTATTCTCGTACTGATGCTGATTTTTAGCAGCAAATGCTTAGCACAAGACAAACTCAAAGAAACAAAGCAAGGTTAATTGACAAGAAATTCTTCCATAAAAGAAAATTCATTTCTCAAACGAGTCAATGAAATGAAGTCCCAGAACCAGAAACACACACAATCGTTCTTAATAAAAAGACAACCACAACAACAACATTTATTTATATAGCACGTTTTCATACAAATTATGTAGCTCAAAGTGCTTTACAAGATGAAGAAAGAAAATTTTAAAAATTAAAATTAAGACTGGGCAATACAAAGCAACAAAGAATAAAGTAAGGTCTGACAGCCAGGTCCAAAACCATCCAAGTGTCAGGTTCAATTCAAATCCAAAATACAAAACATCAACGACAGGTGATATCATCACAGCCTTTTTAGCTGGACTGCAGATCATACAGAAACAAGGTAGCATCTGCCTGGGTTGGATTAGCTGACTGTGAGTACAAAATCCATACAAGGCTGCTGATGTTTAGGTAGAAGATGCATGACTGGTCATGTAAGTCAGAAAGAAAGCAGCTGTCTATGTGGTTATGGATTGGCTTATTGCATATACAAACAGAGACAAGACAGCTGATGCTTGACTGTGACCTATCCAACTGTACAGACAAGAAGCAAACCATAAACTAAGCTGTGGATTAGTTGGCTGCAGACATGGCATGGAGATGAATAAGTTGCTGCATAGGCTGATGGTCAGCAGAGGAGCAGAACAAACAGAAACCCAGCAGTGTGGGATTTAGTCTGCTAAATGACAACAGGACTGCTGACATCTTTCCAGAAACAATCTGGACAGCTTAATGGAAACTGTACTGCTATGGTTTATGTGACAATAATGATTTCAAAGGCAGGAGAGTCTTTGTTTAGTGAAATGCAGATGTTTAATAGAATTTGATAACTGCTGCCACACATTAAGAGAAATCAAGTATAATTTAAACTTTGTTTGGTATTCACTAAGTAAAACTCCCTAAAATCAGCCCTATATATATCCATACTATACAGTATATCAGGCTATAAACATCCATATAGTGGTAAGTTTAGCTCAGACACAAACAGGTGGACACAGAATGTTCCAAAACACACATGTTTTAATTATAAAGTCCAGCACACAACACAGTGCCCATGCACCAAACATCCTTGTTCAGTTCGGTTCTCTCACTTCCGGGCTTCTCCTGCTGCTTTTCCAACTCTCCTCCCAAGCGTTGTCTTCTTCCTCCCGACTCTGGTTTGTCTACTCGAGGGAGGCGGCCTCTTTTATAGCCACCCGGATGTGCTCCAGGTGCTCTGTGATGGTCTTCCAGCTGCACTTCCTGGTGTGGCAGAAGTACCACAGGAGCACCCGGAAGCACTCCGGGTGTCCCTGGAATTCCTTCCGGCAACACTTCCAGGTGTGGCGAAGTGCTGACATCCAGGGCTCTACAATCCTCCGGGCGCCCCCCTGTGGTGGCCACGGACCCCAATAGGGTTGAGCTTCCAAGCTCGGTTCCCGTGGCCCCCATACAGACCAGGGCGGCTGCCCTCTCGTGGTCCAGGGGAGGTATAATCCCTCTCCTGGGGCCTCATGTATAAACAGTGCGTACGCAGTGCTACTGTTCCTGTGTGGTTACCCTTTCTTTCTTAGACCCACATTCCTGACACGGCTTTATAAATACACTGAAACTGCATATTGTTTATTAGTGTAATGCATCTGATTGTAATTAACCTGTAGCAATATAATGGTCCAGGGAAAAGCCATAGTATTCCAAATACCATAACTGCTTTAGCGTTGTTACTCTCACAGCATCTACATTTTCTTTCAGCTGCTCCCATTAAGGGTTGCCACAGTGGATCATCTTTTTCCATATTACTCTCACTGCACCACTTCGAGTATTTATATTACTGCATCTGAGTGGGGAATCAGAGCAGCAGCTGATTGGAAAGAGAATTATCAGTATACAGCATCAAGCAAATGCTTCAAAGCCTTTCCTGTACGGACCTCGCAGTTTAATCCCAAATTTAATCCCAAGAACTATAAACGCAGTCAATCAAGTGCTCCTTGTAGAACTGTTTGTACTTATAAGTACAATTACCTCACTGTAAACTTGCACTACAGTTATAATATTGCACAACCTGCGCCACTTTATAAAGCGGGTATGATGACGATATCATTTTTATGCAGCAAAATATGTTGATTATATTACAGATAAAACTTTAACTTCATTTAAATAATCTGTATTGTTAATAATTAAACATGTGAGGACATTGTGCCGCAGCGCTAGCTAGTTCACGGATTGCTCCTGCCTAGTGTATTCTTGCTGGTGCTGACGCGACACTGGAAGGATAGACGGATAGAATAATTAAAGATGGCCTACGAAGATATTTCAACGTTCCTTAAAAGTTTTGAAGAATTGGCGTTCTAAGCTTACAGATGGCTTAACGTCTATTACAGAGCTGATTGTGTGGTGATTGGGTATTTGGATAAAGAAAAGTAAGGACAAGAATTGGAGGTTAGTACATTTGAAAGAGACAGTACTTGTGTAATAAATTATTTCATCGAAGGTCGTGCATGACGCAGCAAGCCTCTTGCGTGAGATATGAACAATCACTGCGCCACTGTGTTCCCATGTTTAATAACATGCTTTCATTCCTATCATCATGAAAAAGCTTTCACGTATACATCTCAGTATTTTAATTATTCAGAGAGCTGTAATATCACGAATGTAATGGATTCTGTGTCCTGTCGGAGAAAGAGAAAAACGGAAGCACGTAGTGATTCACACACATAGAGCACATAGAAGATCAAATACAGAACAAAGCATTTAACGTGCTACTTTAGTTACGATGGGATTTGAGAAACTAGTAAAATAAACGATTTTAAGATGAAGTTTATGATGTTCTACTTTAATGACAAAATAAACTACATGATTAAAGTGGAAATTTCGAGATTAAAGTTGACATTTCGTGCTTTTTTCCCCACTGTGTGCCTATTTTTTTTCTCTGTACCCTAATAAGCTTTCATATGACACTCAGACGGTGGGCTATGACTTTGATATGTGACAACTTCTTTTTTATTTCAGGCACTGTGCGACTTTGTGAACTTGAGTTTTCGAGTTTCTCCGACACTATGTCACTCGATCAACTTCCTTTTGTTGATTATACCACTGTTTAAACCAACAAATTGTACGTTTTTCCTTTGCCTCCACTTGGTATTCGCTGAAATTCTTATATTTTCCCCCGTACTTTTCCCATTGTCTTTTCACAGAAGGCTATTTATATTGATTTGTATATTCAAAGAGGCGTAATTCTGGGAGGAGTTGGGGCGGAACAGAAGGCGCGTGCATGTGCATTACTTTTCATGCTGATCGGGATTTATGTAGCGGAAGAACGTGGAAATTTGCGTACGCACAGATTCCTGCATCTGGATTTTCTGCATAACCCCCGGCCGTCCCCCACAATATATAGTAAGTTCATAGCACTCCTTACTTTACTGTTGCGTACCATTAATTAATGTTGAAAAGGAAATAAGGCAAAAGACACACTTAGTCTGTATAGCCTTCATCTGGTGTGCAACTGAAAAGGAAAAATGATGGTAACATAATATAGGAGGGGAAGGCAAGTCAGTGAAGATGAAAGAAGAAAAGATGAGTAGGTGTTGAAAAAGCTGCCATTTGAGATGATGAAAACAGAGATTAAAAAGTAAGTCACTCATTAAATCCTGAAGGAATATGTGATCCCAGTGTGAGAATGATCTTAGCTTCTTCTGTTTTTCTTTAAAAAGTGTCTTTGAAGCCCGGAGAAAGAACACAAACAGAAAGATCAGTGTAGCTGTGATCAAGGGATGTTAAGTGCTCTATATTAGGCTTAATAAGGTCTTTAATTTTTAATGATTCCTGTCCTTGATAGATCTCTTGTTTCACTTCATCAGCATGTGCCCAATTCTACCAATTACCTTTACAATCTTATGTCATATCATGAACCTGACTGATTCATTTCACTTGCTTATTCCACCTGCTAAGGTTTTCTCCTATTGTTCTAATCATTTTCGTACTCGGTTCAGACTGAATTGCATTCTTGTCTGTCAGTCACTAATGTCCTCTTTTGCTAACTCAAGTTTGTATATGGCCTCCTTGCCAGACCATTGCTGTGCTGTCTCTTACACCCATATGCCCATAGATCCCTAAGTGCACCAGAGGGTGTTGCTTCAGTACTCTGCTTAGGAATTCTTATTTTTGTGATAAATTGTACTCTTTGTTGGACAATTTTTAACCATTAATTCTAATTCTATCATGATCCCACTTTTGTTTGTTTCACTGTTAAAGGCACCATTTGGGACTTTACCATAGGTTACGCTGCTAGCTTATCTCAGGCATGTCATCAAAGGATCCGTGATTTAGAGGCACAAGTATCCACTCTTGGAAAAAAACACCCCAACATTATAGGCCTTGACCATGAAGCTTTTATTTCTACTACAAGATCTGAATTAAACTCATTGTGTTAATTTCTGCCTTTAAAAATAATTCAAGCACCATTGTCCATGACCCACTGCAAAATAGCAAATCCTTCCATGAGTATTACTCAAAGTTATTACATGAAAAGAACTGTCTGTTCTTCTTAGGAATTTACCCCTACCCCAATTAAACAAACTGGGGAAGGAGAGAGAGACTTGATTCCCCACTTACCAAGGCAAATCTAAAAGATGGTCTGGCCTCAATAAGAACCAATAGAGCCTCTGGCCAAGATGAGCTGTCCTCTAAGGTTTAATTTGCTATTTTGGAGTCACCATAAATCGGTATACAGTATATGCAGATGTTGAATACTGCTCTCGCCCAAAACTTCTGTAAACTCAGCCTTAATTGCTCTCTATTTAAAACAAGGCAAAGAACTTGGAGAGTGCACAAACTACCATGGATGATAAACCTCTGGCTAAGTTTCTGGTGAGGTTCCTATAATGTGTTATTCACACACTGCTTCATCTGAATCAGCCCAGTCTCATTACAGCATGACAAACAATGTCTATATTCATTGTATGTTCCCCCATATCTATCTAATCTGGCTGTCTATTTTGGCTCTGGATAAAGAAATGGCCCTTGACCAGACAAACTATGGATGTCTGTGGTAGGTCATGCATTTAGTGGGGTTTGGGACAAGTTTCATATGCATGATTATGATCTTATATTCATCTCCCTTGGTAGTTGTTCTTACTTACCTTAATATTCTTTACCCCTTCCCAGTTTTTAAAGTTACCAGGCATTAATTGCCTCATTCCCCAATGTTCTTCAGTCATTCACTCAAACACTTATTGATTGCACTGAGAACTCATGAGTTGATCACCCCAATCTCAATGTATGGGTCCCACCATAAAATATCACTGGAATGTCCCTAATGATTTCTCACACATTTCAAAATGATTTAATTCTTACCAGTGTCTTTCAGGTTACAAAATAAATTGGTCAAAATGAAATTTTTTTACCCTTATATTTGCTTTGTACAGTGTGTTATATCAATTTATTTATATCAATTAAATATGTAGCCACTGAAATCTCCACTTGTTGTAAGAGTTCATCATTCTTTGTTATCACCAGACACTTGGTAATATGAGAACATTTTTGACTTCATATTCATCTATGCCTGTGTCTTTCAGATCAAGATTGAGCTTTTACAAAAGTGAATATTCTTAACCACATTCCTTTTGTTAGTGCAATGCTTCCACTCAAATTCCGCATCCCCAACATTGAGTACTGGTTCAATGTAAGGTCAGTTTTTTTCTACCTTTAAAGAAGCATATCCTCAAGCTTTATAATGCAGTGGTTAGGCCTGTTATGGAGTACTGTGTACAAAAGACATAGCACCACTGATTCCAGGGCTACAGGGGTTGAGTTAATAGAAAAGATTAAAGGAGCTCAGCCTTTTCAGTTTAAGCAAAGGAAGATTAAGAGAAGAATGTAGTGTTTACATTTATGAAGGGAATTAGTACAGTGGATTGATATTTTAAAATTAGTTAATCATTTCTATTTTTCATAACCTGGCTCTCACTGGAGGGACCACACTTGGTTTACAACCCTGGCCTACCAAGTGTACTCACACTCTGGGTGATATATTTGATGAATCAAGGCTTTGAACATACCAATATATAAAATATGTCTTCTCTCCTATCCTCTTCCTTTTTCTTTTATTAACAACATATATCTATATTTTAAAGTTTCCAAGATTCCAATCTCTTCTACCTTTGCTTCCTGTCTTCTATACAATTACTTGCTTACTTTGCTTCCTTGTTTTGTAAGGCATCCCATCATTCATTAACAAATTGGTCAGTTTGACACAGAGACCTTTCCTGTTCTATTTCTACTTCATGGAATTTTGTTTTTAAAACTGTTTCCTTGGTATCAAGGTTTCAACAAAACCAATTTAATTTTTGTTAACAATTATATTCCACTCCATGTAAATGATATGGCTGGGGATTGTACTCTGACCTAAACTATCCATACTGTTTCTTGAACACACCAGGCACATTTATGCATGTTTTTGCAATTGTTCTTCTATGTTCACCCTTTTGGTCTGGTCTGACAGATCTTCTTACATTTATTCTCTCTATTAAATTTGCTTTTCCATTAGACATTTTTCTATTTCTGGACTTTTCTTCACTTCGTCTATCTGTTATCTAGCACAGGCTCTTTGTTTTAGTGTCAATTGCAGCAAAACTACTCTTACCCTTGCTGGAAATCCCTGATTCCTTTTCTGTTTACTTTGATAAACACACTGATATGATACAGCTAATCTGTGTACAGATGCCCCAAAGTCCTGGCCACAGCCCTAATTCTTCACTTTCCTTCTCCTTAATGGGGTTGATGCTGGGCTGATCTTTTGCTTGCTGGTCCACAAAATCTCTACCATTTTGATATACATTTGTTTCCAAGGGAAAAAAACATGGCATTTAAAATACATACAGTATATACAAATACTGTATAATGTTCTTTTTGCAAGTAGTTATTTCATGTTATAAAAGAATATTCAAAAGCCCAGCACATTTATCTCTTGCTCATTTCTGTGTCAATGGTGCGCAGTAATGGTATAGCCTCATTTTCTTTGTGTCTCGTTTTTTATATTTTATATCGTTTCAGTATGAGATATTTCATTTGGATTTTTATTATGGCAGAAGTTGAAGAGGAGTCAAGTGTTTTCGTGTGATGCCTTTGTTTCTTTTATTCTATACTAGTCAACCCCCACGGCTCCGCCCAAGTAGTAGTGAAACAGGACAGAGGGGATGGCCCTGCCCGACTCCCTACTCCTGATGTCACACTTCCCCCTCCCCTTGGCACACAGCCTCTGTCTCGGATTAGCACAAATATAACACTCTTGCAAGTGAACTATGATTCTTAGCATGATGAGAGAGGTCGCAAAATCAAATGTTCAAACAAATTATAGAAAAAAACCTGATCTAAATCCATTAAGTAGTTCTCTCGTTCACTATCTAAGCAGAGGTAAGGAATACCCCGAGGCTGGTGTGTGAGTGAGGAGGGCCCCGTCCCGCCCCCTCCCCCTTCCTTCTCTCAGCCTGCTGTGTGTCTCTTGGATTCGCAACAAATAAATGAGTACTGCAAGTGAACTATGATACATAGTGCAATGAGAGAAGTCAAGCAAATTATAGAAAAAAAAAACAGATCTAAATCCGTTAACTAGTTCTCTTGTGAAAAGCAGACAAACATACAGACAGACAGATGCCAGATTTTATATATATATAGAGATAAATTACTGAATGTCTATAGATAGATAGATAGATAGATATATCATTACTGTAATGAAAATGTGTGTAAAATTCACTTTTTTTGACTGCTTCTTGTATTCTTAACCAGATGTAAGCTAACAATAATAAAGGAGTTCATCATCTAAATTATTCCTATTTAAATCAAATATTTTTAAAGAAAGGAGATTGAAGAACTGAAGGGCTAGAAATTGTTAATTTTCTCCAGGTTTCAAATTATTTTGATAATATCCTCAGAAAAAAATCTACAATACAATATAAGGCAATGCTAGGGTGGCAAAATGAAAGCAATAGAATTGAATAACAAATTCTGAAATAAGAAACTCGATTGAAGCAAAAACCTTAAGATAATACAGCCCTTGTAGGACAAAGTGGGCATTGCCCATCCTGCTAGGCTTTAGTGGCACCCCAAGCAGCAGATGTAACAGATATCCAGCTGCACAAAATTCACAATTTACATTCCAAAGTAAGTAAATGAACTTCAGCTTGTACCAGGATCTACCTGTACTTCATCTGATAACAAAGGTGTAAACCACAGTTGCACTGACATCTTTACAGAGAATGTTTGATCCAGAAGATGCAGAAAACACTCAAGCAAGAACAACAACCTACTGTATAATTCAAGGAATTACAATTGAGATGGAAAGACAGAAGAAATTGCCTATGAGGAAACACTGATTTTGCAACTGGAAGTGACTTTAATCCAATCAGGAGAGGTTAGAATATCTTCTTAAAAACTAGAAGTACCCACACATACTCCTTGATAGAGGAACTCACACTTACTGGTCTCTCTGAAGAATTCTGAGGGCACTCTGCGGAAACCTTTGCTCTCACACTCTCTAACATGACCTTATAAAATCTCTCTTTGAAACTAAAAGCTAATAGAGCCACTACCTATTTGGGGTAGCTGTAACTGACAATATTTTCTTTTTGTGGACCATAAAGCTAAGATCCAGTCTACCAAACCAAAGTATTGTGCAACTAGTCTGAAAAACCTAAGGAGTAACCATTACTGAAAGAAGGAAATATGAACATCTAAACGCTTATGCCAAAAAGAGTAATGCTTTAAAATATGAAGTTGCAGATGACACAGCAAAGGGCCTAATAGTAGAGAGCAAGCTGAGAAAGCAGCATCACAAACAAAGGATCATACAGCATAGAGAAAGAATGTACTCCAATGCAAGAAGAATCCTCCACTTGAACCTGAAGCAACAACAAAGCAACAACTGCACACAACATTGGACATCACCTTTAAAGACTAGGTATTGTAAAACTATTTACTGTGCTAAGGTAATTTAGAACTCTAAATAGTGAGTAAACAGCCCTGTTCTATATTTGTCTATCTGGTCTGTCTGCATCCTGTCTTATATGTTAACATATATGTTATAAGTACCATACGGGATTGTCAGACATCCATTTCAGGAAGAAGGGTGGTTCCTTGCCAGGAAGGAGGTTGGAATAATGGATGGATCGGGAGAGTTAGCTTTTTCGGAATATATACTCCTCTGACACACTACAGGACCATGCTTCTATGTCTCTGCTCCCATTTACCTGCCTGCAGGGCAACCTGGAAATTACAGTCATTGGGGACAGCCCTGCTGCCTGCCATGGGTGACATCAGGGGGAGATACAGGGTATGTACAGTCCCTTCTGAAAGACCCAGAAGTACTTTCTCCAGACCTTGTTCAAACACTGGAAGTATTTCCAGGGTCTGGCTTAAAAAGGAACCCACTGCCTCACCTGAGGGCAAGAGGACAAACATCCCTGAGATGGAATGGAGGGAGAAAAGGAAAGAAAGAGAGAAGGGTATATTTTATGATGTTGGACAAAGAAGGTTGTATTGAAAAGGTATTTTTGCAATAAATCATTTGTTTGAACCAGGCAGTTGTGTGTGTATATGCAGTTATCATATTTTTATAATCCTTCTGCTTATCAATAAATTGTATTATTCTGTTTCTTAAGGTTCATGAGATGCCTTAATACAAGTCTTAAGGTTGAAAGACCTGCCTTGTACAACAGAGAAAGGTAAGATAAATAAAGTAAGAGCCTTGCCAGATTATTTGATTAATTACTGGTCCCTTGGGGACCGCCAGGAGGAGCTGAAGCATTGGGGAGGCCCTACATCATTGAATCTCCAGTTCACCTGAAAATGCTTATAGACCACATCTGTGGAAGATCGGAAACACTTCAAGGGAAGGCTAAAATAAAAGGAGCTGCTTTCCTCACATAGCAGAGCCAGAGTCGGGATGAGGTGGACAAAGCTTGTGGGGAGGTGTGGAGGATGGAGCAACACACAGAAGACAAAGAATTGCTTTATTGTGCTGTTTATTGTGCTTATGCATACTTGTGGCTGTGGTGGGAAACACTTGGGGAAGAGTTTTCCACAATAAAGACTCTTTGGTTTTTAACTTGTGTCTTGTGCCTATTAGCGTTAGGTGCTACTATTTCCCAGAACCAATGGAGCTTCTCAGGAACCAACCCTTAAACATAAAAAGATTCTATAACTATACATTACTTTATAAATATAGTTTAAATCTCACACAGGCAATACAATTTATATTGTGTTGGGAGAGGAAGGCAGGTGCCAGCTCTCTCTGTGAGACTTTATTCCCTCTGTAGTAGGGCTTATCTTTAAGCCCGCTGCACATCCCACAGTATTTTGTAATCCTCTTATTGCACAAGCAATGTCCTGGAGGGCCAAAGTGGCTGTACATTTTCATTGTGAGTAATCTGACAATCAGCTGCTACTTTGAGCTGGTTATGGAACCACATGCCTAATTCTAAGTCTGTTTGCCCATTCTTGTATTTAAAAGGTTACATTTTAAAATGTTGCCTTTCTTTAAAACAACTGAGTAGATCTGTAGGATTTGTGAAAGTATATAATTTTTTTTATATGGATTTGTTTAAGTTCATAACTTCTTTGCTAAAAATGTCATTTTGATGAGGAGTCATCTGTTATAGCAACCCTTTAGAAAGGTATACCTGAGTCAGACCAAACAGACAAAAAATTTAGTACACTGAACAATGTGGACATTTGTCACAAAGTTATAACACAAAGACACTGAACAAAGAGTTGTACCCAACAAAGGAGTTATTTAAATGTGGCTGTCTAGTACTAAGTTTGTACATCCTTGTCTTCCTATATCTTATACCTGATTCTGTCTCCAGCTTACTTTCTTAAAGCATCAAGTAAAAGAACCTCAAAAAGAAAAATAATGAAAACTTTCCGTTTTAAATACTTTAAAAGAAAGGTGTTATAAAAAACATGTTCATTTTCTCTCAGTGCTGCCTAGTGTTGAAATTCTCAAGATTATATTCCTCTGAACAACTTGCCTTTGGTGCATGTTCCCACTTGTCAGTCACCATTGTTTCTTTAATGCTGTGGTTAAAATTTCTTTTTTATTTCTTTATCACTCATCTGTCTTCAATAATTAATTATCAGTTTGAATAAAACAGCTAATATTTAGCTATTCAGTCACAAGGAATCAAACACAAATGAATGCAATTTAAACAGAAAACATTGAAAAGGAGAAAACAATAAAAAAATCTGAAGTCCAAATTAACTGCGTAAAGCAATAGTTATGTCAAGAGCAGGGATTTATTTTAAGTAGCGTTTTCCCCAGAGGTTTCTCTCAGAGCACTTCATAGTGAAAAAAAATCAACTAAAATGATGATAACTAATACCAGAAGAAAGGTTTGAGACCACACGCTGATGCATAAGCCTAATTAGACAATTCTGATGCAAAATGTATGATAGAAAAAGCTTCCATCCATTCATTGATTTTTAAAGCTGCTTAATTTAGTTTTAAGGTCCCAATATAGGAAATGCAGAAAAGTAAAGTAATCAACAAATATAGACTAAAAACATGATGATAAACAACAATGGGGAAACACATAAATGTCACAGTTTTGTAAAAGCCTTGTTTCTTTCTTGATGCTTATTATAGTCACAAAGAAATTACTAAACAACTCTAATACACTTCTGTAATTTTTGAATAACACTTCTGTTTTGTCACTTTTTAATTATATTTGTTCAATATTCAATTCTTTGTCCAGTTCAAGGACAGAATTTCCGGTGCCAGTTCTAGCAAAACAGGGTACAAGGAGACATAATTCTTGACAAGTTGCCACGCCACCCAGGAACACACTCTTTCACAAAAAGCCAGTTTACAACAATTGATGGCAATAATCTGCACATCTTTGGGATGTGGGAAGAAACTTGAGAGTTTCATAGGAAAAGCCCATAAAGAGAGAATACATAAAATTCACACAGACCATAGCCATGTCAGAAATAGAGCTCTGGAACTATGAGGCAGGTTCTCAAACTTAGCAATTTATCAATAAAAAACAAAATGTGAATTTGTTTGGAAAGTTTAGTATGTCATGTTCAACCTTCTGGGAATACTTTGGAGCTGTTTTATTTTTGAAACTTCAAGTACACTCAAAAAGTCTTGATGGAGTTTCACTCTTTGAGGTAATGATTAAAGACACTAAAACCAAAATAGTGATACTATTGATTTATTGACCTGCTGAATAGTGATGAGCAAACTCCACCAAATTCATGTAGCCTTGGGTTCAACAAAATTGCAGAAATGTCTGGAAAAATTGCCAATCTCAGGGAAATGTAATAAAGTCAATGGGGAAGGAGAAACTGAACTTGTTTTGAGTAAATTATAAAGGTGCAATGGTCTTTTAGGTGTCACTGAATGACTAGAGAAATTTCCGCCAATTATTCTGGACCAATTAATTGTGGCCAAAAAATCTGAAGAATTATCAGAACAGTAAAGTTTCCTGCAGATAGTTTCATACAAGAAGAATGAATTCAAGGTTTGCCCCACACAGATTCGATAGCAGACACCCAACTCTCTAAAACCAAAGAGTCCTTTTTTTTCATGATGCTTTTGCTCATTCACTGACACTGCTTCTAAATAAGCTCAACGTTAAATCACATGCATTCTTCACTTCTTCCTGTCTGCACTAACTGCACAGCACTCTGAGTAATATTACGAAGGAGATAAGCTCACTATTACATACTAGGTCACATACAAGTCCACACAAAAAGACATTAACTTTAAGACATGAATATACCAACACATTTCCATTTTCCTTCTATTTGCACATTTTTTATTTAAATTCATTTGTCAGTTTTCTACTAATTTTTAGCTAACTATTAGGATCAGAATTATATACCTAAAGAGAGAGTCTGTTTGAACATCCCCCATACAGCAAACGCTTCAGAGCCTTTCCTGTACCAACCTCAAGGTTCAGAAACAGTTTCATCCCAAGAGCTACAAACACACTCAATCAGCCCATCAAATGCTCCCAGTAGAACTGTTTGTACTTAGAATTACAATTACCTCACTGTAAACTTGCACTACACTTGTGATATCTGCGCTATATGTACACATATATTGTACATATGCTTTCATATTGTATCATTTTAATTTTTTATTGTATTACTATTATTTTTTTATAGGAAAATACATTTATGGAGGCTTTGCGTATTGCATCTCAATGTACCATACAATAACAATAAAGGAATTCAATTCATTTCAAGAGAAGAGAGCACAATTTACAGATGATAACGACTGGCTTCTAAGTCGATTTAGATTTTCAAGCATTATCTTCTTGGAGCTCTTGATATCATTTTTAAGATGAAATGCAGTAAAGTATGTAAATTACATTATACAGATACATTTTTAACTTCATTTAAATAATGTATACCGGATGCTTGCTGGGAATGGCAAAACCCTGAATGGCTAGATGGATGGAATAATTAAACACGTACTATAAAGGTATTTCAATGTTCCTTAAAAGTTTTGAAAAATCGGCATTCTAAATTACAGATGGCTTGACCTTTATTACAGAATTGACTGTGTGGTGATTGGTTACTTGTAGAAAGAAAAGGAAGGACAGGAATTGCAGGTTAGTATGTTTCAAAGAGACAGTACAGCTGCAATAAAGTATTTCATTGAGTGTCGTGCACAGCGCAGCAAGCATCTTGCAAGAGGCAGGAATAATCTCTGAATTGGGGTGCCTTCATGTTTAATACGTGCTTTAATTCCTTTCATCATGAAAATGATATCAAGTATACATGTTTGTATTTAAATTGTTCAGAGATCTGTAATATCATGAATGTAATGTATTCTGTGTTCCGTCAGCGTAACAAAAAGCCTGGTTAAGAAGAACGTAGTGATTCACACGCATAGAGTACATAGAAGAACACATTGAATACGAAGCATTTAACGTGCTACTTAGTTACGATGGGATTTGAGAAACTAGTAAATTAAAAGATTTTAATTTGAAGTTTATGACATTCTGCTTTAATGACAACATAAACTACGCGATTAAAGTGGAAATTTTGAGATTAGAATTGACATTTGGACATTTTTTTCCATTGTGTCCTTATTTTGCTTTTCTTTTCTCTGTACCCTAATACACTTCCATATGACACTCAGACAGTGGGCTACAACTCGCCTTTTCACGGCGACTTTGATATCTGACTTCTTATTTATTTTGGGCACAGTGCGTCTTTCTGAACTTGAACTTTCAAGTTTCTCCACCACTCTGCCACCCGATCAATTTCCTTTTGTTGTTTATATCACTGCTTAAACCAACAAATAGTACATTTTTCCTTGCCTCTACTTTGTATTCGCCGAAATTCTTCTTTTTCACCCGTGCTTTTGCCATTGTCTTTACACAGAATGCAAAACATAAGGGGCAATTTATATTGATTTGCATATTCAAAGATGTGTAATTCTGGGAGGAGTCGGGTGGGGCGGCAGGCGCGTGCACGAGCGTTACTTTTCACACTGACCGGAATTTATAGAGTGGAAGAACATGGAAGTTGGCGTACGCACAGATTTATGTATCTGGATTTTTTTGTGTGCGCGCGCATTTCTGCTTTTGTCTGTATGCCATGTTTTAGTGTGAATTCTACGAACAGTGTTATGCGTGTGTCCCCAGGAAAATAATCAGCAAACAGTGACCGGAAAAAAAAATGGCATATTCGCTGAGGAAAATATTTTGGTGAATTTCAATAATCAACTCTAGCCCTGAACTATAGTCTTTATTTTAAAATGAGCTTAAAATCTTTCCATAGTAATTAACTTTAATTTACAATGAAACAGTCATAATGGATGACGTGCATTTACAGTTGAAATGTGCACTCTCGTCACAAATCTTCTCATTGATTCTCTAGGGCCTTTCCCAATTGCAAGCAAAAAAGGGAGCCAAAGAACAAAAGTTAAGAAAACAAATTCCTCCGTAGTTTGCCTAAGATATGCTGTGCACTTAAATAGGCTTCAGGCAGTGCTGTGTCAGGAGGCCCCAAAATACTAACATAAAAAAAACAAAATTACAATAACTGATCATTACAATGTCATTTAATAAAATAATAGAGACAAAACACATTTTTAAATAAAAGGAAAATAGCAAGAAGAATAATATGAACAAATATTACAAAATAATTAACAAAACATGGCAAAATGAACAAACTAAAATATTGGAAGCTGGTGTCAGAGAGAGCCTTGGTAAGACCATGATAGCTACTCTAATTCTGATGATTCTTGTGACATCCTGCAACAACAAAGCACCACAAAGAGGAGAGCAGGCCTCCACACTCCTCCACAAATGACCAGACCTGTCTGTAATTCAAATCTGGGCCAATGGCTTAAGCCTCATCCTTACTCAAATGACAGGCTTTGGCATGCACAGACCCAGAAATGGCATCAAGGCTATTGAAAGCTGAAAAATAACACGAAGGCCACAAAAGTGGAGCAAAGAAAAACAGTGAAACCCGAAATGCTAAAATCTAAACAAATTGCTGTATCAAAGAACAAGACAGGACAGAAGAAAATGGCAAACTTAGAGTAAAATAACAATTTTACCTTTAGGATAAACAAATCCAAAAAAAAAAATTGAACTAACCACAATCAAAAGTCTCAGTTTAAATACTGCAGACGCCAGTACCCTAGCTGCCTAATTAGGTAGCCCCTCCTCCTTTGGCACCGCATACAGGAGGAGGGGCAGATAACAAAAACACACAAAATGAAAGAAAATTATAATATTAAAAAATACAAAATCAAAACCAAAAACAGAATTTATATTGTAATATGAAAAAATTCTATTTAAATAATAACAAAGAGACTTCTGCCGGCTGCTCCCATTAGGGGTTGCTACAGCGAATCATCTTTTTCCATATCTTCCTGTCCTCTGCATCTTGCTCTATTAAACAAAAAGACTAAATAACCAATAAATAAATTTGAGCAAGGGCAACAACCCTTGCTCTGCCATAACAATGATCAAGTTCTTTTCCATTCTTTTATCATAAAGTATTGTTCAACTGCTGTGAATCTTTTATTAATAGTCTTTTTTTTTGCAAATTATTAACACATTACGAGAGGTTTAAAATACCACAGTTCTTGACCTGAAGAAACAGCCGTAACCACATTGTTTCACGGTGTCTTGTAAAATTATTGATGACTACTGCAATAATCAGGCTCTTGATTTATCGTATGCTATAACATTTCATCCATTTTGAGCATAAAACTTTTATCTAAAATGAGATGGAAATAATGTGATTTAATTTGCCATTTTCCAGGTCTAGATATTTCACTGTTGACTGGCTATATTCTTTTACTGGAGTTATGAGGTACGTTGTTAGGTTGCATTAAAAGTCAACTATGAATTCTGATTAGGCTTAGACACTTCAGACGGCTATGTCTTCTGGTTTCTGGCTCAGGCACAACTTGTTTTCGTCCTTCAACTTTTGGCCATCCTGCTAAACTGTGACCATTGCTTGGGGACACAATACAATAATAATTTTTTATGACTTCACTGAATGGGAATGTGCTCACTTACAAGGTGGCTTATTATCAGCAGTTTTAATAGCTATGATGTGTCAAAATCAGTATTCCTTTTTTCAATTATTACTTTTATTGATCTTTTTTCCAAGCAATTTTGTTTTATTACATGTGGCCACAGTCATATTGTTTTAAGCAATAAACTGCTCTTAAGCATGTGACACATTGCCAAACATCATGTAACATCATCCAAGTAAAATGTATTTAAGATGCTGCTATGTATTGAATAGCCAAGTACGAAAAACGAAGTCTGTTTCAGAAAACTTTTTATCAGCATAGGTAGGGAGAGAAATCCTAGCCAAACCTTGCCTCACATTTTTATTATTGGAATCCATGCCGTATGATTTTTTTGGTTTTGACCCACACATTCTCTTGTTCTCTTTATTCTTTCATTTTTGCCCTTTGAAGTTTGTTCATCTCCTGACCCTTGCTCCACTTGTTCATATAACTGAATGCAACTGAATGCAACAGTGTTATATAAGCATATATGTTATATAAGTGTTATATGAAAAGACAATTGGGGAATATCAAAGTATATCAAATCAAAAAAAGTGTTGTATAAGTGTGAAAGGAAAGGTCAGGAAAACCAAATGTCCCTCTTTGGACAATAAAAATTGAATTGAATTGAATTGAATTGAAGGTTAGTCCACAAAATCTCATTTTGTAAGCAATTATCAAAATGATAATGTAATTGTTTATATTTCTATGAAAGTATTAACTTACTCCTGATTTCTATAAATATTCTTGAACAAATTAAGTCCTATTGCACACTGTTCCAATGGGAAAAAAATTAAAGTTTAGACAGTTGGCTGTACGGTACCATTCTAAATTGTTATTGATAATCAACCTCTCATTTCAGTCCAATGTAGTTATTTCAAGTAGTATTTGAGATAAATGGAAAGGCAGGTCCAAACCTTTTGGACTGAATTCCATTTCAATCACAATTTCTTATAAAAATTCAATATGTTGTGATTGTGATCATTTTTGTTTTGTTTTTCATTTTTTGTAATATTGTTCTTTCGTATCTTCTTCGATTTTCTATTCCCCTTAGTGAATGTATAAAGGCGACTCTGTTTTGGTTTAAGAAACATCTGTGTATGTTTTCACTAAAAATAGTGGGTATCATTTTGTTTTATGGTTTTATGTACAAAAATATGGAAGATTATTTGTGCCAAAATTAAATGCTATCCAACTTGTTAACTTCATTGAAATGCAATATATATGCAAGTAGGCTATTTAATTTTTGCATGGTGTTATCATATCATAATTAAAAACAACAAACAAACTTTTAGTTTTGGCACATCTACAGTAAAGCATAGTTTCAATTCAAAATACAATACACAGAGCTAAGTGAAATGCAATACATCTACTTTGACATGCAATATACGAACATGAATTAAAATGCAATGTGCTTTGGTATTGCATTTTATACTGACAAGAAAATTGTTTGACATAGTGAAAAGCAATTGATCTTTTCCTTGATATGTTTTCAATTAGTTAATGTAGTTAACACATTGGAAGGCATTTAATTTTTGCACAATTAATCTTCCATATTATAATACAGCAGAAACTCTCTTTAATTTATACATGAGCTAGTTTAAATTAATGGAATTTATTTCAAGTGATAGTAAACAACAATCGTTGAATACAAGAAACACAGGAAAGCCAGCATTTAATTTTCAACCAGGCAAAGCACCTGGTATGTCAGGGAGAAAAATGAATAATAAACTAGAATAAAGTATAAAGACATGCTGTATATAATACCAAAAATATATGAGTTTAATTGTTTAAATTAATGTTATAATAATAATTTGAAAAATAAATCAACCCAAAAACAAAAGAAAAAAATTCCAAAACATAAAGAAAAAATGTGTCACAAACATGACTATTACATATATGTTGAATACAAATATATAAACATAGTATAAAAAATAAAGTAACTCAAAATAAATGACAAAAAACATAGATATTAAGAAATATAGTCATGCCACTTATACAAACCCAAGTGAAAAACTGAGAAAAAATGTATAGAAAAAAGGTACAACCACTTCAAGTCCTTAGGATTTGTTAAGAGACGGATGTTAAATGTACGTAGTAATTGCTAGTAAGAAAAGGGGTTTGAGTGACCCATTAAATTGTCCAGTTTAAGTAGTGGATTAGTGATAGTCAGCTATTAGCTGACACATACTGAGAGATAGGCCATATTCTTCAGGACTTGAGAAAGGATGGCTGATACAAATACTAAAGAGACAAATGCAGAGTATATACAGAATGCTTAAAGCAAATACAGTCATATGAAAAAGTTTGGGAACCCCTCTCAGCCTGCATAATGTTTTACTCTACTTTCAACAAAAAAGATAACAGTGGTATGTCTTTTATTTCCTAGGAACATTTGAGTACTGGGGTGTATTGCGAACAAAGATTTTTAGTGAAGCAGTATTTAGTCGTATGAAATTAAGTCAAATGCGAAAAACTGTCTGTGCAAAAATTTGGGTCCCCTTGTAATTTTGCTGATTTGAATCCATGTAACTGCTCAATACTGATTACTTGCAACACCAGATTGGTTGGATCAGCTTGTTACGCCTTGAACTTCATAGACAGGTGTGTCCAATCATGAGAAAAGGTATTTAAGGTGGTCAATTGCAAATTGTGCTTCCCTTTGACTCTGAAGAGTGATAGCATGAGATCCTCAAAGCAACTCTCTAAAGATCTGAAAACAAAGATTGTTCAGTATCATGGTTTAGGGGAAGGATACAAAAAGCTACAGTATCTCAGAGGTTTAAACTGTCAGTTTCAACTGTAAGCAATGTAATCAGGAAATGGAAGGCCACAGGCACAGTTGCTGTTAAACCCAGCAGGTCTGTCAGGCCAAGAAAAATACAGGAGTGGCATATGTGCAGGATTATGAGAATGGTTACAGACAACCCACAGATCACCTCCAAAGACCTGCGAGAACATCTTGCTGCACATGGTGATTCTGTACATCGTTCTACAATTCAGCGCAATTTGCACAAAGAACATCTGTATGGCAGGGTGATGAGAAAGAAGCCCTTTCTGCACTCACACCACAAACAGCGCCGCTTGTTGTATGCAAATGCTCATTTAGACAAGCCAGATTCATTTTGGAATAAAGTGCTTTGGACTGATGAGACAAACATTGAGTTATTTGGTCATAACAAAAAGCGCTTTGCGTGGCGGAAGAAGAACACCACATTCCAAGAAAAACACCTGCTACCTACTGTCAAATTTGGTGGAGGTTCCATCATGCTGTGGGGCTGTGTGGTTAGTTCAGGGACTGGGGCCCTTGTTAAAGTCATGGGTCGGATGAATTCAACCCAATATCAACAAATTCTTCAGTATAATGTTCAAGCATCAGTCACAAAGTTGAAGTTACACAGGGGTTGGATATTCCAACAAGACAGTGACCCAAAACACAGGCATTCATGCAGAGGGAGAAGTACAATGTTCTGGAATGGCCGTCACAGTCCTCTGACTTGAATATCATCGAAAATCTATGGGATTATTTGAAGCAGGCTGTCCATGCTCGGCAGCCATCATATTTAACTGAACTGGAGAGATTTACATGGAAGTATGGTCAAAAATACATCCATCCAGAATCCAGACAATCATCAAAGGCTATAGGAGGCATCTAGAGGCTGTTATATTTACAAAAGGAGGCTCAACTAAGTATTGATGTCATATTTCTGTTGGGGTGCCCAAATGTATGCACCTGTCTAATTTTGTTATGATGCATGTTGCATATTTTCTGTTAATCCAATAAACTTAATGTCACTGCTGAAATACTACTGTTTCCATAAGAAATGTCATATATTAAAAGGAAGTTGCTACTTTGAAAGCTCAGCCAATGATAAACAAAAATCCAAATAATTAAGAGGGGTTCCCAAACTTTTTCATATGATTGTACATATCATCTAAACTAAACCAATATGTGAAGTAAACTTAACAACCATGAAAGGAACAAAAGGAATTTCTGTATAGTGAATGTAACCAGCTTTGAAATTTGCTAATCAAGTGGTTCCAACTGTAAAGAGACTGTATAACACATGAACAGTATGGCAAACCTTTCTGTATAATTAAAACATTACATTTGCAATGGAACTATTTAAAGGAAATCATTGGTAACTAGAAATCTGAAGAGTATGACAGATGCACAACTTTATAGTACTCATGTTAAGCTATGCCAACTACATAGAGACTATGTTTACATAAACAACGTGGTGAATCGTGACCGTGCAATTTAAACATAACCTTTACCATAAAACTAAATACAAACTTAGTTTACATCTCAACATGTGAAAATAATAAAGATAAACTAAAGAAATCTTTGATCAAATACCGTGCCATTGTAGTAAAGAGCCGCTACTTAATATCAATATGGTCTTGGGGCTCAGGAGTATTGAGGGAATTATAGTTTTAGCATTTCAAGAAATTCCAAGGTAAAGAGCTGTGATCAAAAAATAGCTAAAATGAACAGAGACAAGATCAGAAGCAAGCCATTTAAAAATGTTAGGTTAGTGTTTTTCTGGTTACAGCTCAGACAGACCCTGATTTTTGTCCCATCTATCTTCTCTCTGCTTTTCATTCACTTCTCTCAGTCAAATCCTGCATTCACCTCAATAATATAAGCAATAAAAAATTATTACAACCATAGCTGTTAAGAGTCGCTGTTTAATTAAAGTCAGGCCATGCTTATTAAAGAATGAATAAATGGTCAGTTTGAAAGCCAACCTGTTTCCATGTTGAGATGGAAAGTTTAAATTTGTAATATAGTGTATGTGCCCATAACAGTAAACTGGGTTAAAGCTGAATGGATGGAGAGTGGATAAAATGAATTGATAACTTTTCCTGGCTTTATGTAAGAGCTGCCCAGTCTACTTCCATGGTCCCAGCTTAACTGATGCTACAGTTTGTCACAGAATTCATGCTGCCTTGCATCCACAAAGGAATTAGGGAGTTAAAAAATAGTTAAGTAGCTAAATTCTGTGTTAAACATGGTTGTAGTGTGTTGCAAAACGATTTATAATAAAAGAAAATATGTTCTGTAAATTTCTTTTTACTGGAAATAAAACATTCTGTTAAATGGATTTATTAATTGCTTATTTTAAACCACAGTTTTCTTGAAGACTTCTGACCTTTTCAGTTCCACAGTTAAAATCTTTGCAGTTACAGGATGTCCACAGATCCAATATTAATTTATGGCGACGTGTTTTTGATCCATCCTTGTCTGTATTCTATTCAGCACATAAACTCACACTAGACCCAAAACAAAGATTAAATGATGCCTTCTAGTCCAATATTTTTTGCTTGTACGTTGTGTAGAACATCAATTCTCTTTCTGTTTTCAGGCCAAATGTAAATCAGCAGACACCTGTTAAATTACTTCCCAGCTGTTTCTTCCTCCTGTTTAAACACACTGGTGTTGTTCTGGCACAGAAACTGCAGCAAAGCTCCAAAATTCTACAGCTTATTGAGTCGTCAGTGAGTGAGCCTGGCTTGGCCAGTAACTTTTAATCAAACTTGTCAAACAAGAGCTGAAAACTGTATTTAAATATGTAATACATGAGCTAGTAATTAATGGAATTTATTTTATTTATTTATTTTTATTTAAGTGAAAGTAAACAATTTTTATTTCACAATCCACAGTTCTTATAGAATATGGTTTTCTATAAAAACACTATGTGACTTAATTCCAATAGATTTCACCACCTTTCATGATTTCCCACAGTTTCATCAAATGTTTGTGTTTTAAAGCAAGTACAGTAGCTTTTTTGATTGTTAAATTTTGATTCAGATTGTGCTCATGCTTTGCAATTCCCTTGTTGTGTCATTTTTTAAATTTTTTTCATTTAAACCTTTGTCATTATGATATGATTTTGCATCCCAAAACATTTTTGTAATCCTGTCCTTTGATTTATTCTCACATGGATTATTCTTGGTTTTGCACCTCAAACTTTGGTAGTAAATGTATTTCTCTCTGGTGTTCTCGGATTGTGAGTTCACATACACATCATAAAAAACTACATTATAATCACTAGTCAATTACACTTGTACAACTAAGAGTTTAAAGATGAGAACAGCCATGCCCTGAGGAAAACCCTACTCGGTGGTTAGCACTGCTGCCTCACACTTAACAGCAGTTAGGTACAGCATAGTCACTATCTCTGAGGAGTTTGAAAATTATTATTTTTTATTTTTCAGCTTATTACTTTAGTTAATGTAATGTTCTTTGTTATTTAATTTAAATGTAACGTACACAGTACATGCACTACCATTCAAAAATTTTAGAACACATCAGTTTTTCTAGTTTTACTTCAAATTTAATATGTAGTAAGTATGTATGCATGTATAGAATGTACTGAATGTATTAAGTGTATATAAGTTTGCCATAAAGAAACAACACAACCTTTCAATATAGAATGAAAATGAAGTTTACCAAGAAAAAGTTAAGTTTAAAGAAGAAACAATTTTTCCTTTTTTGTCTTTTATTCTGCAACTTTTTCTTCTATTCTTGTGTGAACTGTTTTGCTTTGAATTTTCAATAAATCTTTTTTAAAACAAACTTTGTGGCCTACGAAATTTCTTTTGTATGCGTATGACTCATGCTGATCCAACCAACTCTTACCAACTCAGTAGCTGCTTTCAAGATCCTGGAAAAGACACAGCTACTGTACACACAATGATTTTTTAAGTATCCTTCCTTTTGCCCCTCTATGCACTGCATTAAGTAAGTTTATTAAACACACTTAGTAGTAGTAGTAGTAGTTGTTTTTATTTTATCATCTATATATATATTTCTCTAAGCCGCTGCCAGAGCGGGCAAGACACCTATGAAAGCACGCAGGAAGGAGCCACGCCCACCAACTCTAAGACCATTGGATACGACGAAAACTCGCACAGCCTCACCCACCAACTCGGACGCGACGCCTCGGAAAACATGCCGTCATTTCTGTTTGTCTGTGCTACAGTCCACATGCAGCTCTGAGCCACGTTGACTTTTCATTAGTCAACCTCAGTGGAACCTTGGTTCACACAGAGGCAGTGCCAGAGAGACACAGAGGCACACACAGGCAGCGCGAGAGAGAGGGAGCTGGACTCATAAGGTAGGAAGGCAGTTAAAGAATGCACTGGGCTTGATTTTGTTTTCACTTCTGTTTACAGCGATCAGTTCGTAGCGTGCATTGTTGCAATGTTACTTTTCTTGGTGGTTTATTAAATTACGGATTTTTTCATATGTTCATTTTTTTCCCTGTGCTTAAAACTCATTAAAAAAAAAAAGTCTTTTTCGCCAGCGGTTGGTAGCGCTATAGCTCAAACTATTGCGGTGTTAGTTTTCTCTGTTGTTCAAGGTTTCCTCAGTGTTATTCAATGTTTTTACATTTAGTTTACTATCACGCTTTGCATTCTATGGTTTAATCTATATATATAATTCACTAAGCCGTCGACAAGTAGACACCCATGGAAAGCACGCAAGACAGCCACGCCCACCGTGTAAAACAGTTTGCGAGGGGTATCCCATGGGATCCTTAAAACAATCCTTTAAAACTGAGGTTAAAACACAATGAAGGAAGCAGTCTTTAAAAACCAATAAGCCCTGTGCCTCTTTTTCATTAGCATCTCACCTGCTTCACCGATGCAGGCCCTGCAACAGTCGAGACGCTCTCTCAACAGTTGACCTTCTCTGTGCCTGACTCCACTACTGTCAGTCGCCTGATTAAAAATGGCCTTTTGAAGGGGAGCTATGGACCCGCTATACCACAGGAACACATTGCCTTCGAGCCTGCTCTCGCTCACTCTAACGTACCGGCTTTCTCTTTTTCCTCACTCACTCGCACACTGCACAGGGGAGAAATGCCCGCAGCACGGCTCCACCCGGAAACCGTTTCAGCCACACTTCCACGCCCCTCGCTACGCTGTGAGTGCAATGATTATTTATTTAAAAATGGCCTTTTGAAGGGGAGCTGTGGACCCGCTATACCACAGGATCACCTGTGACATTGCCTTCACATTGTTTTCCTTTTATTTATGATCCCGTCGAGCAGATCAGACACCCAGGCAAGCAACACTGAATAATCAACAGCTGCAAGTACTTTGCCTGCCCCAACTCCTCACCTGAGTCGGTTTTGTCTCTGTTCAGCAGTGTTTCCCAAACTCAGTCCTGGTGAACCCCTGTGGATGCAGGGTTTTGTTCCAACCAGATTCCTAATCATGAATGCCGGTGAAACTCATCAGGGATAAGTCAGTTTTTCAAACGCAGCCATGTAGCAGATTAGTCTAGCAGGATGTAATAATCCGAGATGAATGCGCAGCCCTGCGCTGAGTGAAAAGCCAATGTATATTGAGTCTAGAAAACATGATCAGCAAGTCTTTGATAGGCTGCAACACAATGATGAAAGAACGGGTGCATTTTTTTCTCACAAGCTGGGTGGGTGGGTGTTAGTTAGTTAATTAGTTACTCAAAGGATTTCAAGATTTAATATGCACAAGTGGTAACACTGCAAAAGCAGCCCAAACCAGAAAAGACGGCTGGCAAAAAGTGGCCGACAAATTAAACGCGTGTGCATTGTACTTACTGAAAGCAGCGTTACAGATTTTGCAAATGTTCATTTTTTCCCTCTGCTTAAAAAACATTAAAAAAGCGGCGTGATTATGCGGCGTATACTATTGGTATGCAGCATGTAAAACAGTTTGTCGTGGATAATTTGCCTTTTACTTTAACACGAAGACAATTTCCTGTTAGATTTGCCTTTACGATGACAATTAATAAGGTACAGGGCCAAACTTTCAAAAAGATGTGCATGTATCTGCCAAAACCAGTTTTCAGTCACGGACAGTTGTATGTTGCTCTCTCCAGAGTTCCATCTTTTCATTCACTTACTGGTATGCCTGTAGGAACACGTGCAGCGAACAAGCGAGAGAGAGCACGATAGAGAGAGAGAGGGCTGGATGCATAAGAATAATAATACTTCATTACATTGATATACTGGTGTTTTCAGTATTCAAAGCGCTATCCACACAGGGAGAAACTGGGAAGCGAACCCAAAATCTTCCACAGTCTCCTTACTGCAAAGCAGCAACACTACCACTGCGCTACAAGGCAGTTACAGAATGCACCAGGCTCGATTTTGTTTTCACTTCTGTTTGCAGCGATCGTATCGTAGCATGCATTATTACAATGTTACTTTTCTTGGTGGCTTATTACATTACGGATGTTTCACATGTTCATTTTTTTCCCTGTGCTTAAAAGACATTAAAAAAGTGTTTCTCAACTGTGACTCCGGAACAACTCAGTACGCAAGCTATATTAAGCGTCAACAACGAAGACTCGCTACACCTTAATGAACAAGTGCTGAAACTTATCCCTACCGACGAAGTAACTTTCACCAGCGTGGCCTCCATCGTCACAGACGATCCCGCTTTCAGTCACGGACAATTGTATGTTGCTCTCTCCAGAGGTCCATCTTTTCATTCACTCACAGTGGTATCCACAAACCCACCCCATTTGGACAACTGTGTCGTTCAGGAAGTGTTCACCCATCAATACATAATTATGCAGCATATGCTACGCCGTGGGTTGGCTAGTTATTATTAATAGTAGTATTTTACATGTTACAATTATTAGTAGTAACAGTAGTTGCGTTTCATTTTTTTTTGTTAGTAATACAGTAGTATAATTTTTTATTATTTTTTATGGGAAATAGTAGTGATAATAGTAGTAGTACTAGAATTGTTTTTGTTGTATCTTTTTATTTATTTTGCCTTACACAATGTATTAGGAATTTGTTAGTTTTCGCATACCCCTTGGAGTCAGAGTGCAGGGTCAGCCATTGTACAGTGCCCCTGGAGCAATTGCAGGTTAAGGGACTTGATCAATGGCCCAACAGAATAGGATCTCTTTTGGCAGTAACAGGGATTTGAAGCAGCAACCTTCCGGACACATGCACAGAACTTTAGCCTTAGAGTATCATGTCACAACTGATGCTCTTGGCTATAACAAGTAACAAAGAGTAACAGCACACTGACACCCAAGACCATTATTATTATTTTGATTATTATTGTTATTACTAATCAGGCCTTCATTTGTCAAGGAAAGAAATCAATTGGCATTTAATTGCCATTTAATACCATTGAAGTCCAAATCTAAGTGTTACCCTTTGCATTGCAGTAACCCTTCCAGTAATCAGTTTTTCAAAACCTAAGCTCATCATGACACACTTGAGGTCATCCATGGCACGATAACGTATAAGCAGCTTGACTATCATCGATATCAACTCAAACCTTGCACAGAAGCAATCATCGTCTGATGACATTACAGATGACTTTGCCTTCAGAAAATGTAGTTGTGTGCTGTAATGTGCAACTGTACTGGCCTCACTGAATCTCCTGTTCAATTATCCAGCAAGCTAAACACCTTCATGCAATAATTCCCGGAACCACGAAGTGATGTAGAGAATGTTTAATTACAAAAATGGTGTGAAACTGTAAATACAAATACAAACAAACACTAATAAGTACTTGTATAAGTAACATAGAGTAAATACAGCAGCATTTATAACTAAGAGCTTAACAGCCAAAGGCTCAGTAAATTTATGTAATGAAATACAACATTTACTTTGACACTCCTTAACCAAAGTTACTTAAACAAAGACTATAAAACTAGAAAAAAGAGAACTTACAGGGAATGCCTTCACAAGGGCTAACTAAGCAGGATGGCGAAGGATTGTTTGAGAGTACAAACACAGAGGTAATAAACACACCATGCTTACTGCTGCTGCACTCACTTCCTACTTCCTGCCTCCTGTCACATGGCTTCCTGCTTGCAGCAGTAGCATTAGGATTTTTATATTAGGATTACAAAGGTTTGCAAAAACAATTAGAACCAGAACACTCCCCGTCTGGTATCTTTAAGATACCACCAAAAACTGAGCCAAATACTTTAATCTGGTGATAAAAGAAAAACCAGTTCTGAAATAGGCCTGTAAAGGATTTTTGTTGCTCCTTGCTGAACTATCTTTATCTCGACCTTCCTTATTAATCCATCTTTGCTAGGAACAGCCTTCATTATTATTCCCATAGGCCACTCATTCCTCCTGACTTGCTTTTCCTTCAGAAGGACAACATCACCTTCTTTGATGTCAGGCCTTTTATTTTGCCATTTCTGTCGTGTCTGCAGAGTGCTGAGATATTCCGTTCTCCACCTGCTCCAGAATTCCTCAGCGAGGTATTGGACACGCTTCCATTGGTGTCTCAACATCTCACCTGTACCAAAGTTACTTTGAGACAGAAAAGGCGTGCCTATTTTTTGGGTGAGCAGCATGGAAGGTGTTAGGACATTAGGATGTTCAGGATCAGACGAAACAGGTACCAGGGGACGTGCATTAATTATGGTGATGACCTCTGCCATTAGCGTTGTTAACACTTCATGAGTAAGTCGTACACGACCAGACTGCAACAGCATGGAGTCTAATATGTGTCGTACCACTCCAATCATGCGTTCCCACCGTTTTGAGCTTAAGTGACTCTCAGAGGCATAAGTGGACAAAGAGTTCACTTCAGGTCGGATATCTACATCACTTTCTGGGTTGATGAGGTCAAATTTATTTTGTTCTTCTGGAATTTTCTTTAGTGGAAGGCGAAGGAAGCGAGGTCCAGTAATCCATGTTGAACTGGAAAGCTTGGAGGCTGAAATGGAGCGTGAACCATGATCAGCAGGATTTTGATCTGTTGGCACATAATGCCACTGTTCAGGTTTAGAAGACTGCCGGATTAGTTGCACCCGATTATTTACATAGACACTAAAGCGTCTGGATTGATTGTGAATATAACCCAAAACCACTTTACTATCTGTATAAAAACTAGTGGAGTTTAGCTGGAGATCTATTTCCTCACTGACGACTTCCGCAATCTCCACAGCTAGCACCGCAGCACATAGCTCCAGCCTGGGCACTGTAAGTTCAGGTCGGGGGGCAAGTCTTGCCTTGCCGAGGACAAAGCCCACATCTATTTGCTTGTCATGGCTTAGAAATTTGAGATAAGCCACAGCAGCAATGGCATTAACAGAGGCATCTGAAAAAATGCACAGCTCAATGTGCAGGGCATTAGAAGGTGGAATAGCAGAATATATACGGGGTATTTGAATGCCTCTGAGGCACTGCAGCGAACTCTGCCATTGCACCCATTGTTCATGCATGCTTTCTGGAAGGTTGGTGTCCCAATCACTGCCGTGTCTCGAGAGTTCTCTAAGTAGTAAGCGCCCCCGGATAGTCACTGGTGCCAGGAAACCCAGCGGGTCAAAAAGACTATTGACCGTGGAGAGTACTCCTCTGCGGGTATATGGTCTGTCAGTTTCAGGTGCATAAAATGTAAAAATGTCTGACATAATATTCCATCTTACCCCAAGACTTCGCTGATCAGGTAGGTCATCCACAAACAAGTCAAGATTTTGTAGATCCTTAGCTCGATCTTCCTTTAAGAACGCATCCATCACCTCAGCTTTGTTAGAGGCCACTTTGTGGAGCCTAAGATTTGAAGCTGCTAACATTTCCTGCGTTCTCTTAAGGAGATCAATTGCTTCCTCCACAGTGGGGACAGACTTTAAAGCATCATCCATATAAAAGTCTCTTTGAATAAAGCGGCACACATCACTGCCATACTCTTTTTCTCCTTCTTGTGCAACTCGCCTCAGACCATAAATGGCCACAGCAGGTGAGGGACTATTACCAAAAACATGCACCCTCATTCTATGGTCAACAACCCTTTTGTCCTGGTCACTGTCCTCATACCATAGAAAGCGCAAAACATCCCTACAATCTTCTCGCACTAGAAAACAATGAAACATTTGCTGAATGTCAGCCGTAAGTGCAACGGGGTTCTTCCTAAATCTTATAAGGATACCCAACAGGCTATTATTCAAGTCTGGCCCAGAGAGCAGCACATTGTTAAGGGAAACCCCTTCAAATTGAGCACTAGAATCAAAAACCACACGTATTTGGGTAGGCTTTTGTGTGTGGTACACTCCGAAGAAGGGCAAATACCAGTACTCCTTACCTTCTTGAACCGGAGGCGCAAGCTCTGCATGACAGCTATCCAACATCCTTTTCATGAATTCTAGAAAATGAGCTTTCATCTCTGGATGTTTCTCAAGGGTGCGGCTTAGAGATCTAAAACGATTCATAGCATATACACGATTATTAGGCAATTGCCTACGTGTTTTGCGAAAAGGAAGTGGGGCCACCCAGCTGTTGCTGGAGTCTTGGAAGAATTCATTCAACATAGTTTTGAGAAACAAAAGATCTTCCATAGAAGGTGCAGGTTTGTGATCACCTTTTGTCTGGTAGAAAACCGATTGTCCAAGTTTCTCCCCATTTGCTCCAGTCAGATGGCTTTCACTGGGAATGCGGCAGAAGAGTTGGTGCTGCTCAGAAGGGATGAACCTCTCTTTGACCATCATATGGCTCTCGCATGGGTGAAAGAGACTTGGCCTGCCATTATCCAGGATGTAAGTTTTCATGCTAGTGACCTCTGAAGGCCTGTGTGTACCACCCAGGCACACATCACCAATTATTACCCAGCCCAAGTCCAATTTTTGGGCATATGCTGCATCATGGGGCCCATTGATCTGCTTACGGACTTTATGCACCCTTAACATGTCCCTTCCCAGCAACAGCAGAATTGCTGCTTCTCTATCACGAGGTGGTATTTCATTGGCGATTGCCTTGAGGTGATGGTGATTGTGAGCAGCTTCTGGAGTAGGAATTTCATCCCTGTTGTCAGGGATCATATCGCATTCTAGGAGTATGGGCAAAGGAAGACTTACTTTTTCATCTAATGACTCTATGATATAACCAACCGCTCGCCTGCCAGTAGTCTCAGCTATTCCAGAGCAGGTTTTTAATGTATATGCAGCTGAAGGTCCATCTATGTTGAAAATGTCAAAAAAATCTGGCCGAGCTAGGGACCTATTGCTTTGGTCATCCAGCATGGCATACATCCTCCTGCTTTTGCTGCGGTCACTGGCTGGATAAACATTCACAAGGCATATTTTTGCACAGGATTTCCCACTAAAGCCTTCACCACACACCTCAGTGCATTTGGACGTAATAGCGTCATCTGCTGCTTCTTTCTTCTCCCCGCCATGCTGTGCGAGGGGAGAAGGGGACTTGGACAGCCAAGGAGCTGGGCCTGGATGGAGGGCAGCTGAATGCCTGTCACTCTCACATTCAGAACATTTGACACTTGTTTCACAACATCTGGCAACATGTTTGGTTGATGCGCAGCATTTGAAACAGATGTTATGTGTTTTTAATATTCTTTTCCGTTCATCGAGGGGCATCTCTCTAAAGCCTCTGCACTTTCTCAGGGGGTGAGGTTTGCGATGAACTGGACATTGTCTATCTGGGTCATCATTGGCTGGGGAATTGGAACAGGGAGTAATATCTGTTTTGTGTACAGACACTGGCTTACGGGCATTACTGTGACTCTCGACGAATCTCTCTCTCTTGTTTGGGTTAACAGTGGAGGAGGGGAGAGTAAAGCTGGGGTCATTACGTGCCTTAGCTTCACCGCGTATGAACTGCAAAAAGAAGGAAAATGGGGGAAAGGTGACCTTGTGTTCTTGCTTATAGCGGGAGCCGTGCATCATCCACTTCTCCTGAAGCGCATATGGGAGCTTTTCTACTATTGGGTTAACACCTCTAGCAGTTCTTGAGCAAATTACTGCGCTGTTATTTCTGCCTTAATATGCCTTATAAGACAATGGAGTCAGAGCCACTGAGCAATCTTGCTTGTAGGTCTCCCTTTTCACTGTACTGGCCTCACTGAATCTCCTGTTCAATTATCCAGCAAGCTAAACACCTTCATGCAATAATTCCCGGAACCACGAAGTGATGTAGAGAATGTTTAATTACAAAAATGGTGTGAAACTGTAAATACAAATACAAACAAACACTAATAAGTACTTGTATAAGTAACATAGAGTAAATACAGCAGCATTTATAACTAAGAGCTTAACAGCCAAAGGCTCAGTAAATTTATGTAATGAAATACAACATTTACTTTGACACTCCTTAACCAAAGTTACTTAAACAAAGACTATAAAACTAGAAAAAAGAGAACTTACAGGGAATGCCTTCACAAGGGCTAACTAAGCAGGATGGCGAAGGATTGTTTGAGAGTACAAACACAGAGGTAATAAACACACCATGCTTACTGCTGCTGCACTCACTTCCTACTTCCTGCCTCCTGTCACATGGCTTCCTGCTTGCAGCAGTAGCATTAGGATTTTTATATTAGGATTACAAAGGTTTGCAAAAACAATTAGAACCAGAACAGCAACAAAGAGACTGAAGAAACCCCTAAACATTTACTTTCAAGTTTTGATTATTTTAAAAAAGGTATTTGCATTTAATGTTAAAAGTTATAGTTGAGGTTTTGATGTGTGCTTCTTTGTTTATTTATTTTTTATTGATATATTTATTGTTCAAATTAAAGCTGTTAATATAAATACTAATGTAGTGGATTTAGGGAGATCAGGGGAGCCCAAGAAGATTCCACTTAGAGCCCCAATTTGGCTAAAGGTGGTGCTGATGACACTGACCATTTCTTTTCTAGCAGTCAAAATCCAATTTTCACCAGTTGAGGCTTTTTAGCTTTTACTATGAGCTCCGCTTCATGTTGGATGCTTCAACTGTTTTAGAACTTTCACGTTCTACACCAGCTATTTTAACAATGTTTCTCTTGCTCTAGTGTTCCATAAGCTTATTCTTGTGCTTGTCTCCAGGTGTTGACGTAGCTTATTGGGCTTTAATGCTAGAATCCCTGAAGGCTACAAAAAAACTTGTAATCCCAGCCCACTGTAAATCCCAAAGCACCTCTCCAACACCGTCTTTTGTTTTGTAAATGAGTTGATCAGCACAAGCAGCAAGCAGCCTGCTATCCCATTCCTCCCACTGCCGGAGCTCATCTCGGCCAAAAAGTTCTCCCAGCTCAAGTCTTCTTTATCTGTGTGTGAAGTCCTTGAGTTGCATAGGGTAAATAATATATCATTATTTGGAACACATGCAGTTCATGTGTGCTCTGTATCTGCAACGATTTGTGCAAGTGTAGGATGACAGGAAATGCGAGAAATGCAAGAAATGTTGAACATATACCTAAAATAGAAACTTTTTTCATGTTACAGTACTAACAACAAAATTTTGACATGAAGGGTATAATGTGTGAAGACTGAATTCCAAATATCAAATAAACACTTTCACAAAAGGTACACGCATAACAAAACAAGTGTGCTTTTATTCAAGATTATAACTGAAGAAAAAGAAATCGGGTTAGGGTATGACACAGATACAATGCCAGCACGACCTGTTGGGTAGTGCTGCGGTAACAACTGCTGATTCATAATCAAGAGGTCCCAGGATCAAATCTGGGCAGCCTCCAGAATTGCCATTTTGAGTAGGAGCTGCTCTTATTGTTACTATTGTACAATAAAAACGTACATTTGATTTGAGTCTGTAGCAGCCGGTGTAAATGTATTGTGCTTGTAAAGGTTAGCGTTTTTTTTTTTTATTCGGTTTAATTCTCTCAGTCATGTTCACACATGCCCCAATCTGACACTGCTGTTTTCAAATAAAGATGTGCTATAACAGAGGTGAACTCAGATGAGGATGAGGGATCTACATCGGAGAAAGAGAACAGAAGCCCTTCCCGCAAGAAACGTCCTCTCACATATAAGAACGCAGCTGCACCAGGCGTAAAAGCGAAAGATGGCACCGTTTGGATGCAGCAGTCTGCCCCACACCTGTCCTTCAAAGAAAAAGCAGGGCTTGCAGAGCTTGAAAAAGGTATCGTGCAAAGTCCTGCTTGTGATTATGTTTTGTGATGGTCTTTATATAAAAACTTTAGTTGCAGGTGGTTTGGTTTGAGTTTTGGGTTATCAGTATGAAACGCTGAAGCAACCTCTATGCTTGAAGACAGACCTGCTTCTGTGTCTTTAGAACCAGATGCTATTAACTTATCCATGACATGCAGGGTAATGTGGAAGGTATATATAAATGGTGACAACATTAATTATGCTGTATGCTAAGCCAAAATTTTTCATCAATTAATTATAAAAAAACATAGCCATTACATGTACAATGCTTTTATTTTTTATGTCAGTTTTATTACTAATATTTTTTACATCACTTTCACAATTACAGCAGACACTTCATGCTCCCTCAACAGTTCAGTGATGGTCCACATGCTGAATACCACTGCTCTAACCTGTTTTATATGGTAGCATTGCTAAGATGTTTGTCGCTCTGACGTCACATGTGATGAAGACCATGCAGCGGCTGCTGCTTCACCACCTGAGGCCACAGGTATGCCACGCCCTCGACCCTCTGCAGTTCGCATATCAGGAGAAGGTGGGAGCGGAGGATGCCATCATCTACATGCTACACCGATCACTCTCCCACTTGGACAGAGGCAGTGGTGCTGTAAGAATTATGTTTCTAGACTTCTCTAGCGCCTTCAACACCATCCAACCTCTGCTCCTTAGGGACAAGCTGACAGAGTTGGGAGTAGATTCATACCTAGTGGCATGGATCGTGGACTATCTTACAAACATACCTCAGTATGTGCGTCTTGGGAACTGCAGGTCTGACATTGTGGTCAGCAACACAGGAGCGCCGCAGGGGACTGTACTTTCTCCGGTCCTGTTCAGCCTATATACATCGGACTTCCAATATAACTAGGAGTCCTGCCTCGTGCAAAAGTTTGCTGACGACACTGCTATCGTGGGCTGCAGCAGGAGTGGGCAGGAGGAGGAGTATAGGAAACTCATCAAGGACTTTGTTAAATGGTGCGACTCAAACCACTTACACCTGAACACCAGCAAAACTAAGGTGCTGGTGGTGGATATCAGGAGGCCCAGGCGCCTCCTGGACCCCGTGATCATCAGAGGTGACTGTGTGCAGAGGGTACAGACCTATAAATACCTGGGAGTGCAGCTGGATGATAAATTGGACTGGACTGCCAATATTGATTCTCTGTGCAAGAGAGGACAGAGCTGGCTATACTTCCTTAGAAGACTGGCGTCCTTCAACATCTGTAATAAGATGCTGCAGATGTTCTATCAGACAGTTGTGGCGAATGCCCTCTTCTATGCAGTGGTGTGCTGGGGAGGCAGAATAAAGAAGAAGGACGCCTCACGCCTGGATAAACTGGGGAGGAAGGCAGGCTCTATTGTAGGCATGGAGCTGGACAGTTTGACATCCGTGGCAGAGCGACGGGCGCTCAGCAGGCTCCTGTCAACAATGGAGAATCCACTGCATCCACTGAACAGTATCATCTCCAGACAGAGGAGCAGCTTCAGCGACAGACTGCTGTCACTGTCCTGCTCCACTGACAGACTGAGGAGATAGTTCCTCCCCCAAACTATGTGACTCTTCAGTTCCACCCGGGGGGGTAAATGTTAACATTATTCAAAGTTATTGTCTGTTTTTACCTGCATTTTTATTACTCTTTAATTTAATATTTTTTTTTTTGTATCAGTATGCTGCTGCTGGAGTATGTGAATTTCCCCTTGCGATTAATAAAGTATCTATCTATCTATCTATCTATCTATCTATCTATCTATCTATCTATCTATCTATCTATCTATCTATCTATCTAAAATCTAATAAAACAAACCAAAATATTTAATATACTCTTTGCTTATGTGGCAATTAGTTTCCAAGCATTTTCTTTGTGAGGGTTATACCATTTTAAGAGAGAAAAAATATTCTTCATTGTACTTGGGAGTAAGGCACACTCCTGCTGAAGGCAGCCAGGCCATCCTTTAATCTAAATTAAGTGCTTAAGTGTCATAAACAATGACCATCCTAGAGCGGCATAAAGCAGCTTCTGTATAAGCCTGTGGTTATGTACAGTATTCAGCCAAACTGAAAGGGATGCTTGGAAAATCAAAAGTCGACTTTAAATACCTGAGAATGCTGCGAAGACCCAGAAATCTAGTCCTGACAACCGAATAGATGAAGTACAAATTGAAATATGGATGTAGTTTTCATTTTTCTTTTTTTTTTTTTGAAGTGAAGGACATCAACATTAAGAATCAATGGGGCACAGCCCCACCTAATGTGCATAATAAACTCAATTAGCAGTTAAACTTATTGTTAAAACGTTTATAACAACCATCAACTTGTCTTCTTAAGCAATTTTTCCAAGTTTCAATCATATGCTCAATGCAATTTTACTTCCTAGAGAATTATTGATCTTGTAGTGTGTGTAATTGTCAGTGCTGGATGTTGCCAGCCTGTTTCCAGCTGATCGGGCTGGGCCATTTGACATTGCCATTTTGTAGGTTTACCTTTGGGGATGTAGGCACATGTGCAACCTGAATTTTCCAGTTAAGCGATGGACCTTGAAGGCTACAGCTCCTTATTTTCTACATTAAAATGATGAGCGTTGTCACTTCTGGCTCCTTCTTTTCAAGGATATGCAGGATAAAACAACAGAGAAGTATGAAAAGTTTAGCATCATTAAAGTTAGCCATAGCAATTTGTCAACAAGTAAAAAATGTATGCATGGCAAAATAACACTCAGGTGAGTTCGAAGACATAACTGTTCTGAAAGATGGAACTTTTAAAAATTACTCAGAGTTATCACACTTTGTTAATTAAATATTTTTGTAAAAGTGAGCATCATTAAAACACAACAATAATAGAATGTAATTACATGTTTTCGAAGAGTGCATAAATTTGCATTTTTTTTTATAGTACTTTACAATGTCAGTGTAATTGAAAATAGGCTTGTGGTGGCTCAACAGCTTTCACAGACAGCAGATTCCAGCTCCTCAAGTGATGAAAAAATTGCATCAATTGATGTTCTATTTAATGTCAGCTGTAAAAAAAAACTAAAATGTTGTGACGCTGCGGGTTCTCTTCAGGCTGCCAACGTCCTGATCGGGGTCCTGAACCCAACACCGTCGATAACGTCACCGAGATGAGCTAACAAATGAGGACAATTCTCAAATGAAGCCAGGGGATATTTCCAAAAGTGCTAAAGTGCTTTTATTAAAACAATAATCAAAACAGAAAGTGCAGTGCATCAGTTTCAATAAATAGTCCAGAAAACAAGTGTCTAGTGGAGCTAAAAACCATCCATCCATTATCCACCATTTATCTGAGGTCGGGTCGCGGGGGCAGCAGCCTAAGCAGGGAAGCCCAGACCTCCCTCTCCCCGGCCACCTCCTCCAGCTCCTCTGGGAGGACCCCGAGGTGTTCCAGGGCCAGCCCGGAGATATTATCCCTCCAGCGTGTCCTGGGTCTGCCCCGTGGCCTTCTCCCAGTGGGGCATGCCTAGAACAACCCCCCAGGGAGGCGTCCAGGGGGCATCCTAACCAGATGCACGAACCACCTCAACTGACTCCTCTCAATGCGGAGGAGCAGTGACTCTACTCCAAGTCTCTCCCGGATAACTGAACTCCTCACCCTATCTCTAAGGGAAAGTCCAACCACCCTGCGGAGAAAACTCATTTCGGCCGCTTGTATCCGCGATCTTGCTCTTTCGGTCACTACCCAAAGTTCGTGGCCATAGGTGAGGGTAGGAACGTAGATCAACTGGTAAATTGACAGCCTCGCCTTTTGGCTCAGCTCTCTCTTCACCACGACGGACCGTTGCAGAGCCCGCATTACTGCGGATGCTGCACCGATCCGTCTGTCAACCTCCCGCTCCATTCTTCCCTCACTCGTGAACAAGACCCTGAGATACTTGAACTCCCCCACTTGAGACAGTATTGTACTCCCAACCTGAAGAGAGCATTCCACCTTTTTCCGGCTGAGAACCATGGCCTTGGATTTAGAGGTGCTGACTCTCATCCCCACTGCTTCGCACTCAGCTGCGAACTGCTCCTGTGAGAGCTGGAGGTCACTGTCCGATGAAGCCAACAGAACCACGTCATCTGCAAATAGCAGAGATGAGATTCTGAGGTCACCAAACAAGACCCCCTCCCCTCCTTGGCTGCGCCTAGAAATTCTGTCCATATAACTTATGAACAGAATCGGTGACAAAGGGCAGCCCTGGCGGAGTCCACCCTAAACAGGAAACAAGTCCGACTTATTACCGGCAATGTGGACCAAGCTCCTGCTCCTCCTGTACAGGGACTGGATGGCTCGTAACAATGAGCCTTGTACCCCGTACTCTTGGAGCACACCCCACAGGATGCTTCGAGGGACACGGTCGAATGCCTTCTCCAAATCCACAAAACACATGTGGACTGGTTGGGCAAACTCCCATGCCCCCTCCAGGATACTGGCCAGGGTGTAGAGCTGGTCCAGTGTTCCACAGCCGGGACCGAATCCGCATTGTTCCTCTTGAATCCAAGATTCGACCATCGACCGAACTCTCTTCTCCAGCACACCTGAATAGACCTTACCGGGGAGGCTGAAGAGTGTAATCCCCCTATAGTTGGAGCACATCCTCCAGTCACCCTTCTTAAAAAGGGGAACCACCACCCCGGTTTGCCAATCCAGAGGCACTGCCCCCGATGTCCATGCGATGTTGCAGAGATGTGACAACCAGGACAGCCCCACAACATCCAGAGCCTTGAGGAACCCAGGGTGAACCTCGTACACTCCAGGGGCCCTGCCACTTCGGAGCTTTTTAACTACCTTGGCGACCTCAGCCCCTGTTATGGACGGGCCACCCCCGGAGTCCTCCAGCTCTGCTTCCTCTAAGGAAGACATGCTGGTGGGATTGAGAAGATCCTTGAAGTATTCCTTCCACTGGTCAATAACGTCTACAGTTGATGTCAGCAGGGCCCAATCTCCACTGTACACAGTGTTGGTGAAGCACCGCTTTCCCCTCCTGAGGCGCCTGACGGTTTGTCAGAACCTTCTCGGTGCCAACAGAAAGTCGCTTTCCATGGCTTCCCCAAACTCCTCCCATGCCCAAGTTTTTGCCTCTGCAACAGCCGATGCCGCCACACGCTTGGCCCGCCGGTACCCCTCAGCTGCCTCTGGAGTCCCACTGGTCAGCCAGACCCAATAGGACTCTTTCTTCAGCTTGACGGCCTCTCGAACCTTAGGTGTCCACCACCGGGTTCGTGGAATGCCGCCACGAGAGGCACCGACAACCTTGCGGCCACAGCTCCGTTCTGCTGCTTCGACAATGGAGGCTCGGAACATGGCCTAAAGATGGCTGAAAACCATCAATAAATAAATCCTTTAAAATCAGAGGTTAAAAATGCAGTCCCTCTCATCCCGCTCTCGGTACACCTCCTTCTCACCCATAACTTGCGTAGCCGCCGGAGACCCAACAGCCACGAGCTCCTTCAGCTAACCTCTGTCTTGGCCTCCTTCCGGACATCACTGCCAGACCGTCGAGGTCAACTCTCCTCCCTTCATCCTTCAGCGCTTCTAAAGTCGCTCCTCGGATCCCTCGGAAGGACACCTGCCTTGCTCACCCCACTCACTCAAACATTCAGTGGGGTGAACTAGCCCCTAGAGCACCACCAACAAACGCTCCTCCACGGGGCCCCAGCTCGTTCTTTCTCCCGATAGAGGTATACAGATCATCCTGCTAGGACCTTATTTCCTGGCCTTTAACCTCCTTTCTCTTTCTCGATTTCTTCCATCTCTCGATGCATCTATTCATCTTCCTTTTCCTTCCATTTCTATCTCCCCCTTTTCTCTGGTGTCGACCCGTATATATACACATACCTCTGCACGCCTCTGTGGGCGCAGCGCCTTAATCACACACTGCAGGAAACCAATGAGGCAATCGAAAACGACCACACCCACACGTGCAGGTGCAACTCGCTCCAATCACCTCATTAAATCCCCGCAGTCGTGCAATCGCGCCCACAGAGAACGGCACGGCTATACAGATTTAAAACCTAACCTTTTTTTATTGGAAGTCGCGGACACGCTATACCACACATGTATTGGCTGTTGGGGGTTATTAATTTTTCAGCTTATCTTATATATAAACGTCTAGGTGTGGAAGTGTGTGCGTATGTCTGTCTGTGCGTATGCCTGGAAGTGCAAGGCTACAGCATAAAGCTCAAATATCCGGCAAGACAGTCCCAAGTAAACGAGTTGGAAGAAGAAAGAAGTCCGATGTTACTGCATGAGGCTGAAAGAAAGCGACATACGAGAGAGAAACTAGTTTAGCCACTGATAGACAAGGGGGCCAAGCATGGCCTCAAAACGAAACCGCCGACTCTGCATTTCAATTTTTTTTCTGACATTTACAATAGTTTCTAGGAGCTTTTTACAGCACAGGCTTACCCAGCTAGTTGTATATAATTAGGCATGATTAATTGACAGCCTCCTTAAATGTCATCAATATTATTAATTTAGCAAAATGCTAAAGGACAATGGAAGTGTCATTTTGATATTCTGGTAATTAAAATCACAAAACTGAATATAAAGTGCACAGTCCAAGTTTCACAAGTAAATAAAATGCAAATGGTTGACAAAGATCTAGATGTGCTTGCTCAGCGTGCTTTGATGCACTTTCTGTCATTGTTTACGAGTAGTGATGTTTTGTTTTTTTTTAATCTGTAGATTTTGTTTAAAGAAGTTAACATTCCATACAATCAAGACTTACAAAGAAGAAAGTAGCATCACATACAATGAGTCAGACTTAACAAACCTAAAATCAACCCCCACCCAAGAGTAAGAGTGGAGAGCCAACAAGAAGAACAATTCTATAAAAAACTAGCAAAATACCCGCGCTTCGCAGCGGAGAAGTAGTGTGTTAAAGAGGTTATGTAAACATATATATACATATACATATATATACATATGTACATATACACATATCTACATATACATATATATACATACATATACACATCCACATATGCATATATATACATATATAAATTTACACATCTACATATATATATACATATGTACATATATATACATATAAATACATACATGTCTACATATATATATACACATATATATACATATGCACATATATATATATATAAATATAGACATACATATATACATATATATATATATATATATATATATAGCAAAATACCCGCGCTTCGCAGCGGAGAAGTAGTGTGTTAAACAGGTTATGTAAACATATATATACATATAAATATATACACATATCTACATATACATATATATACATATACTGTATATACATATACACATCCACTTATATATACATATATATATATATATACACATATCAACATATATATACACATACATATACACACATACATAAACACACATATACATCCATCCATCCATCCATCCTCTTCATATATACATATATATAATACATACATAGTGCGTTGTAACACGGGCTGTGATTGTTACATGGGAGGGAGATGACAAATCACAGCTTCCCGCTTTCTAATCGGGCCTGTGATTGGTGCTTTGACTGATGCCTAGATCCCACAGGAAGTCCCCTTGTGAATTTCCCATCGGGATTAATAAAGTATCTATCTATCTATCTATCTATCTATCTATCTATCTATCTATCTATCTATCTATCTATCTATCTATCTATCTTAGGAGAGGCGTTAGGCAAGTGTAATTGAATAGCAGTGCTGCAAGTTTAGCTTTACACCTCTTTTTAAGGCTTATTGACTGAAAGGGGCTTTCATGAAAAAACTTAGGGCTTTGCTACAGGATACACCCTCCACAAGTTAAGGAAGTAAAAATAAAGGTATATATTTCTGTTTTATTTAAACCTTTTAAGTTTGTATGCGGGCGGCATGGTGGTGCAGTGAAAGGTGCCAGGTAGGAGACCCGGGTTCGCTTCCCTGCGTGGAGTTTGAATGTTCTCCCCGTGTCTGTCTGGGTTTCCTCCGGGTACGTCCGGTTTCCTCCCACAGTCCAAAGACATGCAGGTTAGGTGTATTGGCGATTCTAAATTGTCCCTGGTGTGTGGGTGTTTGTGGGTGTGTGCGCCCTGCGGTGGGCTGGCACCTTGCCCGGGGTTTGTTTCCTGCCTTGTGCCCTGTGTTGGCAGGGATTGGCTCCTGTATTTAGGATATAGCGGGTTGGATAATGGATGGATGAACATTTGTATGCATAGCCCTATTTGCCTGTTTTCGTTTTTTTTCTTTCTTCAGTAATATTTCAGCAAACCCGGAGCTTGTCAGTTCAAATCCTGGTACTGACACCACTGTGTGACCCTGAGGAAGTCACTTCACCTGCCTGTGCTGCAAAAAACAAAAGTAATGTAACAAATTGTACCTCAGATGTTGCAAGTTGCTGGAATAAAGGCATAAGTCAAATAGATAAATATGTATTATACACATAGGAACTGTTCATTTATTTTCAGTTAAGTCATCTGCAGCAAACCTTTATAAATGAGGGTTTCTCCTTTTTAGATAGTGCAAATTGTTTCTTCTTTGAGGTTTTCTCTTGGAGAGCTTTTTTCATTTCATTGAAAATTAAAGCAGCAGCTGCCAAAATATGTAGCTTTCTTATTAATATTTCAACATTGTGTAAAATAACTTTATAAAGTAACATAAAAGGTTTAAATACTGGTTATCCTTTTACACTAAAATATTACTAAAGAGATACAAAAAAAGTAAAATGCATATGTTGTTTTTCTTTAAGAAGATTAAATATTACTGAAGAAAGAAAAAAAAAAAACTAAAACAGCCAAATGGGGCTATGCATACAAACTTAAAAGGTTTAAATAAAACAAAAATATATACCTTTATTTTTACTTCCTTAACTTGTGGAGGGTGTATCCTGTAGCAAAGCCCTAACTTTTTTCGTGAAAGCCCATTTCAGTCAATAAGTCTTAAAAACAGGTGTAAAGATATTGACAATAAGCTACGCAAACCCACCAAGACATGGAATTAGTTGCTTCGCCAACGGAAGCAGCCTTTTTATTTATTCCACGGGTTGTCCGCTGTTTTTTTGTTCGTTTATTACGATTGTTATAGTTCTGTTTGTATACCACGTTGTCAGTTCAGCACTCCGGTTGTAATATGACCAAGCCGTGCAAGCACACTCTTCAGAATGCAACGTATAGTTGTACAGGAGAAAAGCAATCTTGCCTGAAATCAATGGCAACCTTTTGTAAGTCTATGAACTTAATTTAAAGTTTAGGTTTACACGGTGCTTTCTTTCCGAAGTACCTGCACTCATGAATATGTCTGTATGCGCCAGTCGCTCAAATCCCCGCGCTTCGCACCGGCGAAGTACTGCTTTTACATTTTTATTAAGAAGAAAAGAAAACCTTTTTAAATTGAGGGAAAATATACCAATAACAATTTGTTAAGGATCTGTTTTTTTGTGAAGCTGCCTTCACTCGAGTGATCACTTCGAGCTGACTTGCTGGTTAACCATAAGCGTTACCTGGTAGGTAACCACCCATACAATCAGATTGTGAATCAGACTACGAATGCCGTGAATGTAATTACCCCGATCTTCATGCTGTCAAATAAACGAACCACTCGCCGTGGCGCAATTTTAGGGGCTTCGCCTCTAGTGCTGACATCCGAGGTTCGATTCCAGTAAGGGAGTGAAGTGAGTGGGTGGTTACCTACCAGGTAATGCTTATGGATGGCCAGCAAGTCAGCTAACATCAGCCACGGTGCCTTCATTTGTCAGAAGCAGATCATAGAATGGTTGAAAATAGTTTACTGTCAAATAATGCGAAGAGTACGCGACACGTGTTTCCCCCTTATTCTTGGCTCATCAGGCGTACACACTCACTGCACTCGCTTACGGTAATCGAATCTCGGACGTCAGCGCTAGAGGGGCTTCGCAGCGGTGAAGTATTGCTTTTAAATTTTAATTAAGAAGAAAAGAAAACCTTTTTAAATTAAGTCTTAAAAAGAGGTGTAAAGATATTGACAATAAGCTACGCAAACCCACCAAGACATGCAATCGTTTAAATCAAGGCGTGAGTCAAAAAACACCATCCCATAATATTAGTTAACGATTAACACATTTCTATATGTATTGTAAGCATACAATACAACTGATAATATGTTGCGCTTATTTATCTGGTGTACCGACATTTTTGCGCGTTTAACGGCTGAAATCTAACGTGGTTTGTGCCCTTCAGAATGAAAACAGTTTGCATTTACCTTTTTAATAAAAGACGAGCTTTTAAGCCTGAGAAATCACCCCGTAAATGCACACGTTTAATTGCACATGTGTTAATATGTATGGTTACACAGTATTAAAAGACACTCAACAATTAACGTCATTTACCTTCGTTCCCGCATTTGACTCGTGCTGTAAATCTCTTCCTTGTTTTTAGTTCACGTGATTACGTAGGAGGCGTGATGACGTGATACGTGACTCCGCCTCCTCCATTAGAGTATATGGACAAAAAAACAGGTTCCAGTTATGACCATTACGCGTAGAATTTCGAAATGAAACCTGCCTAACTTTTGTAAGTAAGCTGTAAGGAATGAGCCTGCCAAATTTCAGCCTTCTACCTACACGGGAAGTTGGAGAATTAGTGATGAGTGAGTGAGTGAGTGAGTGAGTGAGTGAATGAGTAAGTCAGTCAGTCAGTCAGTCAGTGAGGGCTTTGCCTTTTATTAGTATAGATAAAACATCAAAGAAAGGAGACTACAGTTTCTCCCAATATGTAAGTTTAATCTAAAATTTTATTAATTAGGTCTTGCCATATTTTAAAACAGTTTTAAACACATCCTCTAAGTGAGAATTTAATTGTATCCAAATTCAAATAGTATAGAACATCAGCGTGACAACCATCCACTCCTTCTCTTGAGGTAATAAGCAAAGGTCTTTTCCCCAATGTAGTCTAGGATCTTTGAAAGGAAGGATCTCTTTTGGTTTACATCTATAAAATGATTGGCAATTGCAATGGATTATTACAGAGGTGTGAAAATAAAACCTGTGAAAGACTCCATGCACAAGTGGAGAGAACTGTATATATGGGATTATTCTTAAACTGGCATGGAATAAAAGGTGAGGAAAAACAAGACAGTTATAACTGTTGTGTGAGTTATCCGAATCAACTCTGATATTACTAAATATCCAAGAGCATGAAACTGACAGGTTAGGCACACATTTACTGGTACGCTAGCTACAATGCAGTATATGTGTTACATACTGTATTTAAAATGATGTGGTAATCAGCTGTGTCAGTCATAATAATGGTCTTGGCAGTTTTCACCTAATGGATTCAGAAACATCACAGTAAAAAGATCTGAAAAGCAAAAATCCAAGATGAAATCCAATATCTATATTTCCTGTTTTATTTGGTTAGAAATGTTAACTTTATAAGTTAACTCAAAACACTTTGGAAAGGTAAAAAGGCTGACATTAGAATATCTCCAGTGCCAGTCACGTGATGTGATGACTAGCAGGTCTGTAAAAAAATGTACAGCATGTTTTCAATACATGCCACTGAGACACCATAGAAATGGACAAAGAAAACAAAATGGACTATAAAAAGCATTAATTAGCCCTAATGCTAGCTAAAAAGAAAGGAAGCTGTAAACTAGTAGCCTCTAAAGCTAGCCTTGAAGGACTTACTACAACTAATTGATCCATAGTCAGCATGATCCAGCAAAGACCTGCCTTCATAATGGGTATAAAATTAAAATGGTGCTGAAAATAACATGCAAATAAAGTAAACACGATAAAATTAGGCCCACATAATACTAAGATGCAAAAAATACAATAACATTAGTTTTTGCTATGAAGAAGACTTTCAAAATGAGAGAAACTGATTGTGGACTTTGGGAGAAAACAGAGGAGGCACTACCACCACCTTCTCAGTATTAACAGCATTCAGATGGAGAGAGCGGACAGTTTCAGAAACCTCAGTGTCCACATCTCAAAGGACTTGACCTGGTCCAAGCACATCGACACCTTGATGAAGAAAGCACGACAACACATTTACCACTTCAGACTTGTGAGTGATGTTAAGCTACCCTCCCAGATATTAAAGAATTTCAGTAAATTCACTATTGAGACTATTTTAACAAGAAGTATGACTGCCTGCCTTGGGAACAGAGAGTGGTGCGGTCAGCTCAATGCATCAGTGGATGCGCACTCTCTAACTTCCAGGACATCTACACCAAATAACGTCGGACCAGGGCAAATAAAATTATCGGAGATACCAGCCATCCCAACAATGGCCTCTTCTCTGTGCTACATTCAGGGAAACGCCGCCACTGCCTGAAGACCAGTTTAGACAGACTGAGAAGGAGATTTCTTTCACCATCTATTCAAATCCTAAATTAAGACAGTGCCTAGAGCAAGTTTCCTGGTTCTGCTGTGACTGTGTTTAAGTTTTGTTGGCTTGACATATCAGGAAGGCATAAAAAATGAATTCATATGTAAATAAAAGTATATGTATTGTGACAGCTGAAGAAGCATTGAATAAAAAGAAGCATCAAAAATATCCATCACTACAATTGATCATTTTCTGCTTGGTCGTTCAGTTTGAAGAAACAGTCTGTATGTCCTAAAACCTTGGCACATATATTAAGAAAAATGAGGTCAGCTTCACATGCAGCGCTGAAGTAAACTATAAAATGTACAAAAATGACCAGGAAGTCTGTTGACTTTAACTAGCCTTTTCTTAAAAACTTCTGGGATATTGATCTGGTCAGTTAAGTAGCAGATGGGGTTGTTAATCAATTTCAGTTGCTTAGTGTTAATGAAATTAACAGCAGGTGCACTAGAGGGGCGACAATGAGACAACCCCCAAAACATTAATGGCTTAACAGATGGAGGCCACTGGTATTTTTCCCTCCTCATTTTTTCTGTTTTTTTCACTAGTTTTGCATTTGGCTACAGTCAGTGTCATTATTGGTAGCATGAGGCAATACCTGGACCCTACCGAGGTTGCACAGGTAGTCCTTCTCCAGGATGGCAGATCAATACGTGCCATTGCCAAAAGGTTTACGGTGTCTCCCAGAACAGTCTTAAGGGCATGGAGGAGATTCCAGGAGACAGGCAGTTACTCTAGGAGAGCTGGACAGGGCCGTAGAAGGTCCTTAGCCCATCAGCAGTATCTGGTCCTTTGGGCAAGGAGGAACAGGATGGGCATTGCCAGAGTCCTACAAAATGACCTCCAGCAGGCCACTGGTGTGAATGTCTCTGACCAAACAATCAGAAACAGATTTCATGAGAGTGCTCATTGCCTGGCACCGTGGAGCTCGATTGGCTTTTGCCAGAGAATACCAGAATTGGCAGGTTCACCGCTGGTGCCCTGTGCTTTTCACAGATGAGAGCAGGTTCACCCGGAGCACATGTGACAGATGTGAAAGGGTCTGGAGAAGCCATAGAGAACATTATGCTGCCTGTAACATCGTTGACCATGACCGGTTTGGTGGTGGGTCAGTGATGGTCAGGGATGGCATATCCATGGACGGACGCACAGACCTCTACAGGCTAGACAACGGCACCTTGACTGCTATTAGGTATTGGGATTAAATCCTTGGACCCATTGTCAGACCCTAGGCTGGTGCAGTGAGTCCTGGGTTCCTACTGGTACACAGGAATGCCCGGCCTCATGTGGCAAGAGTATGCAGGCAGTTCCTGGTGGATGAAGGAATTGCTACCATTGACTGGCCCCCACACTCGCCTGACCTAAGTCTAATAGAAAACCTCTGGAACGTTATGTTTCAGTCCATCCAACACCACCAGGTTACACATCAGACTGTCCAGGAGCTCAGTGATGCCCTGGTAAAGATCTGGGAGGAGATCCCCCAGGACAACATTCGTCGTCTCAATAGGAGCATGCTCCAACGTTGTCAGGCATACATACAAGCAAGTGGGGGCCATACAGACGACTGAGTACGTCTTTCAATTCATCCCTTAGTAGGTCGATAATTTTCATTTCAATCAAACGATGTGGCATCCTTTCATTCCTAACACTTTATCCAGTCCATATCAGTATAGTTATCCAGCATGATTTTTTTCCCCATTGAGATCTGATGTGTTTTCAAAGTGTTCCTTTAATTTTTTTGAGCAGTTTATTAACACCAGATTCAAGAAAGTAATTGAAAAAATATACTGTATACTGTTCCTTAAAATAATGAATTTTGAATTAAATATTGTTAGTTCTGTGATTTAATTAAAAGTGAAATAAAGTCAAACGTGATTTGGGTTGATTTTACCCTTTATAAAAACACCAGGTATTCTGCTGTGATTGGGTTCAGTTCAACTGAAGTGGAAAAAGGCTTGCAGCAGGCCAAAACAAACAGTGCAGTGGGACCAGACGGCATATCAGGTCGGTTCTTAAAGTCTTGCTCTAAGCAGCTCTCCCCAGTTTTTCATTTGCTTTTTAACTGGTCTCTGACCTGTGGTATTGTACCTAATCTGTGGAAACAATCAATCATTACCCCTGTATCTAAGGTTTCTAGGCCAAGCTGTTTAAATGATTACAGACCAGTGGCACTTACATCTATTCCAATGAAATGCTTTGAACACTTGGTGAAAAACATTTTAATGACAGAGACAAAGTCTTTTCAAGACAACAATCAATTAGCTTATTGTGCAAACAGAAGTGTGGAAGAAGCTCAGCTTGTTATCTTACATCAAATCTATACCTTTCTTGATCAGCCTGGTTCATATGTCAGAGCACTATTTTTGGACTTTTCTTCAGCGTTCAATACTATACAGCCTCATATACTGATTGGGAAATTAAACAGTATGAATGTAAACCCATTTATCACACTATGGATTCAGAGCTTTCTTTTAAATCGTTCACAGACAGTTAAAGTTCAGGACACTTTTTCAATAGCCATTCATTCAAACACAGGAAGTCCACAGGGGTGTGTCTTATCACCATTACTGTTTACTCTGTAAACAAGTGACCTGAGACAGAACAATGACCACTGCTCCATTATTAAGTATGCGGATGACACCATGATCATAGGATGCATATCTGGGGAGGATGAAAGCCACTATCTAAATCAAGTGGACTGTATGGTAAACTGGTGCAATAAAAACTCTCTCACTCTGAATGTAAAAAAGACCAAAGAAATGATATTTGATTTTAAGAGGCAGAAATCTGTATGTTCACCTATTGTAGTTCTGGGAGAGGAGGTAGAAAATAGTGAATGAATATAAATACTTAGGAACTTACCTAGATAACAATCTTAACTGGAATACAAATACAAAAAAATTATTTTCTAAATGCAACCAGCGCTTATTTCTCCTCCATAAACTCAAACTATTTAAAGTAGACAAGGACCTCATGTTGTCCTTCTATCGTAGTATGATCCAGTCCGTGATCACTTTCAGTTTCATTGCCTGGTTTAATAGTCTGACAAACCAAAACTCAAAAAAGCTCCAGCAGATTACGAAGTATGCAGCTAAAGTTATTGGGGCTGATGTAGATGATTTGACTAGTGTGTGTCAGAGGGCAATGCTAAAGAAACTGGAAATCATCTCAACTGATGACAGACATCCATTACATGTAGAACTAAACTTCAGTAAATCAGGAAGGATAGTTGCTATGAAAACCCACACAAATCGCTCCAGAAACTCCTTTCTTCCTAGTGCCATACGACTTTTCAATAAGAAATATCGGAGATAATGTTTAAGGTTTTGATATATATCCTGTTACCTTTTTTTTTTCTTTTGGTACAAATATGTTTTATCTAACTGCCTTACCTTAACCTTTCTTATTTCTATTTGTCTGTTTTATTTCATTCTGTCTGTTACCTATTATTAGATGCAACTGAGAAGGCAAATTTCATGTTTTCCTGTGTAAACATGACTAAATAAAGAAACCTAAACCTAAACCTAAACCTATATCAGACAGATTAAACAGACTAAACCACTGGAGAGAAAACAGTTATTGTCAGTTTTCCATGATGTGATAGTAGAGTTGTTAAGTGTTTCAGGGTCATGTTGAAATTTTATAGAAAATTGTTCAGACAGTAAAAGTAAAAATGGAAAATCAGCCACGTGAATCATATTAATGGTAGGACAAGACAGCATTGACCATTTTGCTAGAATTTTTAGTGCCATATAAGGCCTGTTAAGATTTAACAGGGATGTAGGGATTCAACTGCAACTTGTCCCCAATCTGCAATCCAGAATGAATGGCTGAACTGCAGCTCATACAAAGAGCCACGTAGAAAAAAGAAATAGTGTACTCCAATGCAAGAAAAAAGACTTGGTATCATAAAATGGTTTATTGATGAAAAGATACTTAAATAGCTAGTAAACAGCCAGCCTCTTCTGTGTTAGTCTGTCTCATCTTGTCTTCTATGTAGATATACAGTTAGGTCCATAAATATTTGGACAGAGACAACTTTTTTCTAATTTTGGTTCAGTACATTACCACAATGAATTTTAAATGGAACAATTCAGATGCAATTGAAGTGCAGACCTTCAGCTTTAATTCAGTGGGGTGAACAAAATGATTGCATAAAAATGTGAGGCAACTAAAGCATTTTTTAACACAATCCCTTCATTTCAGGGGCTCAAAAGTAATTGGACAATTGACTCAAAGGCTATTTCATAGGCTGGTGTGGGCAAGTCCGTCGTTATGTCATTATCAATTAAGCAGATAAAAGGCCTGGAGTTGATTTGAGGTGTGGTGCTTGCATGTGGAAGATTTTGCTGTGAACAGAAAACAAATATTTGGAAACCCCTCCTGCAGAGAAAGGTAAGGAAAATAAAATGGCAGACCTTTTTTAGTCATCATTATAAACTACATGTGGTAATTACTATATTAATAAACATCATTTTTAGGTTTAGTGTTCTTTAAGGTATCAGACAAATTATGTTACTTGACCTTAAAAAGAATTTTCAAAAATATTATTACATGGAAGATCCTAAAATCTTTATTTATTATTATTAATTTATTGAAGAGAATGTTATCAGTATTTTGTTTATAAAATTTTTTGTAGCAGTGACTCATATTCAAAAATAAAAGTGATAACAGCATTTAGTTACATATGTTAGTAGACTACATTAAATATATGCTGTTTAACAGCATTTTCCAATGTTATGTGGTTGAATGCGTATCCCAAATTGGCTTGTGGTGGCTTAATAGATTTTATGGAGAACAAATTCCAATTCAAGAAATGGAAAAATGGCATTGATGTCCTATTGCTAGTTGCTGCTTGTGGTAGATCTATGACTAAGTGTAGTTCAGATTTACTTAAACGCTACATTTGTGAAGAAAATACCTAATTGGAGAGTTCAAATCACTGTTCAAGTGTCAAGGTTGAATTCTTAGTGACTATGGACCATTATGGAGAGCAGATCTGGAGATCTGTTGATAAATTATAGTTTCAGAGATATTCTACATCATTATTATCAGCAGATAATGCAGCCGTGACATTGTTTCCAGTGTAACATACATATTAAAGGCATATTCATTTATTCTGTGCTTACAGAGCAACACTTGCATAATTCCTTTCTTTTTATGATTGTTTTTAGGTTTATCCATTTTTAATCCTCAACAAATGAGACTTTACATGATCCCAAAGACATGTGAGTTCTGTTGAGTAATGAGTTTAAATTGGTCCAAAATGTATGAGTGTTGGTGCATGTGTGTCCTGAGAATAATTGGTGCCCTGCTCCCCTAATTCCTCTAACGAGAGTAAGTGGGATTACACAACAGATAGGTGTGGTACAGAATGAGAGGGGTCCAAGGAAGTATCTATACTAATAAAAGGCAAAGCCCTCACTGACTGACTGACTGACTGACTGACTCATCACTAATTCTCCAACTTCCCGTGTAGGTAGAAGTCTGAAATTTGGCAGGCTCATTCCTTACAGCTTACTTACAAAAGTTAGGCAGGTTTTATTTCGAAATTCTACGCGTAATGGTCATAACTGGAACCTGTTTGACTGACTCACTCATCACTAATTCTCCAACTTCCCGTGTAGGTAGAAGTCTGAAATTTGGCAGGCTCATTCCTTACAGCTTACTTACAAAAGTTAGGCAGGTTTTATTTCGAAATTCTACGCATAATGGTCATAACTGGAACCTGTTTGACTGACTCACTCATCACTAATTCTCCAACTTCCCGTGTAGGTAAAAGTCTGAAATTTGGCAGGCTCATTCCTTACAGCTTACTTACAAAAGTTAGGCAGGTTTTATTTCGAAATTCTACGCGTAATGGTCATAACTGGAACCTGTTTGACTGACTCACTCATCACTAATTCTCCAACTTCCTGTGTAGGTAGAAGGCTGAAATTTGGCAGGCTCATTCCTTACAGCTTACTTACAAAAGTTAGGCAGGTTTCATTTCAAAATTCTACGTGTAATGGTCATAACTGGAACCTGTTTTTTGTCCATATACTCTAATGGAGGAGGCGGGAACGAAGGTAAATGACGTTAATTGTTGACTGTCTTTTAATACTGTGTACTTGTTGAGTGTCTTTTAATACTGTGTAAGCATACATATTAACACATGTGCAATTAAACGTGTGCATTTACGGGGTGATTTCTCAGGCTTAAAAGCTCGCCTTTTATTAAAAATGTAAATGCAAACTCTTTTCATTCTGAAGGGCACAAACCACGTTAGATTTCAGCCGGTAAACGCGCAAAAATGTCAGTACACCAGATAAATAAGCGCAACATATTATCAGTTGTATTGTATGCTTACAATACATATACAAATGTGTTAATCGTTAACTAATTTTATGGGATGGTGTTTTTCGACTTGCGCCTTGATTTAAACGATTGCATGTCTT